>NC_046664.1:45714861-45789560 GCF_010883055.1 Belonocnema kinseyi
TATACTTTTATCCGAAACAGTATGATTTTGCAAAGTGAACTGATTCAGGATAAGTTTCAAAGAAAATGACATTAAAATTGAAAGCCAAAACATTATGTGTATCCGAAAAATGATACATTTGTTACTTCTATACTAAAATATATAACAAGGAAAGCCAAACATTTTAAAATTATTATCGTTTATTTGTTCCAAGTTCAGATCATAGCTGAATTTAAGGAAAAACCACCACATTTTATTTAAAACATAGATTAAATTCTATGGAAATTTACCTTCTAAGACTTTTTTCGCAATATTTCTGAAAGAGTGATCAGAAACAATATTTTTCGACCTACTTCGAAAACTAAAATGCAGTTTGTTTCTTTATCAAGATTATATTCAATTATGCAACTAACAATAACCACCAGGTAGTTCCATACTTATTGCTGGTATTGAATATTGATTGAAAAAGTTAATTATACTAATAAATTGTTATTACTGCTTTATTTTTGGGTTCCTTTTTTATTGCACTTAAAGTTGTGGAAAAAAGGTTTAATATGGAATATCCATCTTTATTTACCCAAGTACTAATAATTTTAAAACGAAAGAACAAATTGGTAGATCGTTTTTGGGTGAACAACCTTTTCTATTAATTTTTTTTTCGTACCTTGGCTGTCTACAAGTTTATGAAGAAGCTCTAAATTTTTTATTTTTTTATTCAAAATGACTGGCTAACGAAATTGATCTTTAATAGAAGACACTAAAAGAGTGTAACAAAGGCCAATCCAATCTGTCAATTCTTCCGAATTTTATCGTACTAAAAAAACAAAAATTTACAGACACACGAATGGGCAGACACATTTGTTAAAACCTGTTTTTTGGGTTTAGGGGATACCCTATTTAAAGTGGTATCCGTTTTTAATCATTTAGATTTAAAAATTGATTGGACAGTGCGGGAAATTTATTTATTTTGATAGTAATTATGGAGTTTTATTTAATTTTTGTGGAAATTCACTATTTTAACGCCTTTAAACGAGATTTTTCATTTTTTTCTCTAATTAAAAAAAAGGAATATTTCATACTGATAAATCAGAAATATTTGCAGTTTCAATAATTCCCAAATTTAATACTTGATCATTTTTATCGATTTCAAACTTGAATTTTTAAAATTCGATTTTTGCATATTAAAATCTTTCATACTTCCTGTTGGAAGACTTTTCATGTGTCCGATTGGACGCATGGAAGTGTTTAAGGTTTTTTGTCGGAAGACCGAAGTTAAGCAGCGGTTTACTCGGTTATGTACGCATAGGACCCGTCGTACTAGCTACTACATAGAGTTTTATTTATCATTTGTATATTTGAAGGTTCGCGTTCTAAAACTGTTAACTGACGTTTTTTTATTAATTCATTTTATTGTATTTCCTGAAACATTTTTTATGTGCAGTTAATATCCCGCAAGCGAAACGGAAAAATTCCTTTTATTTTTTTTAATGGATTTTCGAAAATCGCGTTTTGGTATCTGAAGCATAGTGAAGTGTTTCTGGCGTCTTACGGAAAATCCGTGGCTTTTCTCACAACAGCTCAGTTTACTCGTAGAATAGGCCAGTGAGACACATGTTAGTATGTGTAGTTTAGTGTATATGTGTGTCGAAAGTTGTTTGTGGCTACTTTCATGTCATCTTGGATGTTTTAGTCTATAAATCGCTGTAAAGACGAAGGTAAACGACGCGTCTTGATTACTAACACTCAGTACATTTTTGCAATAAACTATTAAAAAATTTTGCAAGCACATCTATGTTCGGTTTGCGACTCCAAACATTTTGACATATAAAACTTTTACACAGCTTGAAATACAACACAGAAACGTGCGAACCCGGAAAAAACAATAGAAAACCAGAGGTAGAACACTGCAGATAACACACGGTAAAAAAATTGAGCTGTGACAGGTATATTATTCCTTATTATAGCTAAACATTTAGCTGAAAACGAACGAAGGAATTAAGAAAGATCCCTGGATCAGCGAAAATGAATATCCTTGACCATTTTCCATATACCAGGGATATCGTATAGTCAACCTCCTAATAAGTATAGCTATAATAGGGATATTAAGAATAGGTGCCTGAAGGAATTATCGGAAGAGCGCCGGTGCATTGTGGGAGCAGCGAAATAAAATGGCGACTGTCTAATCGGGAACAGTGACAGTTTAGATTTACTTTGGAAAATTAAACGCTTTTTATCACTTAAAATGTGCGCGAATGTTAATATTAAATAGAGTTTATGATGCGGTAATAATAATTTACAGTTGTTTCGATTGTAGGCGATAACTATATTGAAATATCAAGAAACGCGATAAAAACAACAAACTTGATCTCCAAATGCATTATACGGATTTCAGGGAAATTCATTTTCGCGATACTAGACGAAAGATTGGTTACTGTAAGTTAATATATTTTTTATAACAACTACATTTTTTTCTAATCTAAAGATAATAAAGTTATACATAATCTGTCAAAAATAATATACTCTCCAACTTGGCAATTTTTTCCAAATTACTGATTAACGAAAACAGTTTACATAAAGTAACTAAATCTTTAACCCTTCTAACTAAACGTTTTACCTAATCTAAGCGGACACTTTGTTTGAGTTTAATATATTCTCGATTAACTCGTTTGCCTCAAGAATTTTTTTCCGCGCATGTTTAGACCGTTGGACCCTTGGTATATAATATATGAAAAGCTTTCAATTGTGATATAACTTTCAATTTTTATTCAAATTTTATAGGACTAACGTGCATTATTTTTCTCTAGTAAATGACCAAAAAAATTTTACAGTTTAAAAAATATTAAAAGTTGAAAAAATAACGATTCCCTTCGCTGTGTGAAATTTCTTAAATGTCAGTTGACGGGTTTAGACCGCGGACCCTTCATTTATTATATAGGGTATTTACTATTAAAATAGCCAGGATGGTGGTTTTTCATCCAAACTTCATCCCCATTAAATTTTTCAGCATTCAACTTTACATTTAATATATTTTAAATGATCATTATTAATTTGATTACATTTTTTTATAGTGTCCTCTCACCGTCTACCTTTTATCTTTAGAGAGTATCGAAGAATGAACAAATACATCAAACACATTGATTTTATTTTAAATATAATAAACATTTTATCATGTGAAACGAAAATTACTGTTTTTTGAATTTGAAAATCGGTATTAGTAGCTAATATAAAAAAATCAGGGAAGGTTCGTCAGTAGGTCGATTGATGCGCCTCGAAATAATCTACACATCTACTATGAAATGTGTGTACCCTAAAAAATCAAAAAAAGAATATACTTTAAAAAGTTTTGTATGAAAAGTATAAACGCAAAGAAAAAACAGTTTTGATTGACCAATCTAGCTCAGCATCTTATCAGACCTGGACATCAGTCGGGCGGACAATTCTTCAAAGTCGTAAATCATACACTGTTAAAAATTTCTGTTGGAAACTTCCACTACATTATTGGAAGTTTATTTCCGAAACGTAAGGTAACGTTGCAATATACAATGTTGTAGTTTCCAAATTTTGGCATTGGTATGCTACCTCACATGTTTTGGAATTTTATAAAAGAAGACTAGTAGCTGGATATCTCGACGCCTGTTGAAGAGAAAAATTATAACAACAAATTTAAATCACTTCTGAGAACACTTGTTCCTGACATACAAATTTCTGCCCGCGTGAAAATAGTTTGCACCAGATCGAGCACCAGGTAGTATAATACGTATTCTACGAGAAATTAAAAAAAATTAAATTTGGTGAATAATGAAAACAATTCAAAATGGTCAGTCGACGATTCGGGTGCACGAAGTCGCGCCCCAGGTATCTTAGTACGTATTCTACGAGAACTTTTTCAACATTTAGATTGTTTCAACAGCTAAAATTGCCAAAGATTTGAGTCGACGATCCGGGTGCACCAGATCAAGCACCAGGTAGTATAATACGTTTTCTACGAGAACTTTTTTAAGAATTTTAATTTAGTCAATAATGAAAACAATTCTAAATGTTCAGCCGACGACTCGGGTTCACCAGGTCGTGCTCCAGGTATCTTAGCACGTTTTCTACGAGAACTTTTTCAAAGTTTAGATTGTTTCAACAGTCAAAATTACTCAAAATTATGTGTCGACGATCCGGGTGCTCCAGGTCGAACAGAAGGTAGTTTAAAACGTTTCCTTAATAGTGAAAACAATTCCAAGTGGTGATTCGACGACCCGGGAGCACCAGGTCGCGCCCCAGGTATCTTAGTACGTATTCTACGAGAACTTTTTCAACATTTAGATTGTTTCAACAGCTAAAATTGCCAAAGATTTGAGTCGACGATCCGGGTGCACCAGATCAAGCACCAGGTAGTATAATACGTTTTCTACGAGAACTTTTTTAAGAATTTTAATTTAGTCAATAATGAAAACAATTCTAAATGTTCAGCCGACGACTCGGGTTCACCAGGTCGTGCTCCAGGTATCTTAGCACGTTTTCTACGAGAACTTTTTCAAAGTTTAGATTGTTTCAACAGCCAAAATTACTAAAAATTGTGTGTCGACGATTCGGGTGCTCCAGATCGATAACAACGTAGTTTCAAACATGCTATGATACCCGGGCGCGACCTGGTGCACCCGGGTCGTCGACTAACTATTTGGAACTGTTTTCATTATTCACGAAATTAAAATTTTTTAAAGTTCTCGTAGAATACGTATTAAACTACCTGGTGCTCGACCCGGTGAACCCGGATCGTTGACTCACCATCTTAAGTAATTTTGACTGTTGGTAATTTCCTGTGTACAATTTTCGTCTTACAAACGCTCTAATACATGTATTGGAATGCTGGACGATGAATTCACGATTTACAACACTTACAATACATGTATTGCAATTTAGTCATTCCAATAACATGGTTGCAATTTTACCTCACGCTTGTATTTGTTGAATTGTGGTAGATGTGTGGTAGAACTCCAAACATTTTTAACAGTGTAGCTCTTTTACTTTTCGAGATATGGTTAAAGGAATACACTTTTTATAATTGAATTTTTCAGTTTCTGGGGTCGAATTTTAACTATATATGTCAATAAAGTAGACATCAAAATATGGGTTATTAAAAAACCTTACATTAAGTATCCTCGTAATTGCCTTAATTTGGAATAATATAATTGTAGATATACAAGATCTGGTCCGATTTATAAGATTTTAATTGTAAAACATGAAATGGTCACAGAAAATTTAATTCAAAGAAATATAATATACTGTCATACCGTTTTGTACTAAAGAGACTTAATTGAACAATGTGACTCTATTCAATGTTGTTATTCTCACTGTTCTATACTCATAACGTTAACCACAAAACCGGAGAGCATGAAAAACATATGCGTGAGAAAGAACTAAAATCTAACAAACAATTCATGCTAGCTGCATAACAACTTGTTCAAAATTTGCTCGTTTTTCTATTTTGTTCTTCTTGTAATTACAACTGTCCTTTTTTATAAAGCCCCAAAAATCGAATTTTTTATAAAATGAAATATCTTATACAAATAAGTGACAAATAATTTTGGAAAAGACTTCCCCATTGAAATTAAATTTTAGATTAGAATACGATGATCAATTCTGTAGTTAATTTTGCATGAAAACTGTCAGTATTCATTGAAGCATTACGTGATTTAATTTTCTAGTTATTATGGCTTACGAAGTGAATTTTGTGAAAGATAATATAATGGAGAGGGTACGTTGTAATCTTATATGCTTACGATTACATCAAAATCCTCGTGTGTACCTCGCGCATTGTCGAGAGAGAATCTATATAACCGTTTGGTTCTTTACACCGACCACTCCCCTGTTAATCGGATTATTTTCAGTATTAAAACGGATTTTCATTTAATATCAAGTATATTTAATTGCTCATTTTAATGATTAAGATGACCAATTTAATATAGTTTGTGAGTTTAGACTTGATTAATTAATTATCTTCCTCTGAATCTCGACTCAAATAGAGTAATTCGTGTCGTTCAGATCAAACCAGACCTTTAGTGTAAATTCATCCTGTGACTGAATAAATGTCGGAATGAGTTACTGAATAAATAAAAATACAACTGAATAAATAATACATTAAAACGAATATAAAATTTAAAAAAGCTTGTATAATTAAGTTCACTCGGACACATTAATTTCAGTCAATGAAATAAATGTTGGTTTAAAAAGCAATTTAAGGCAACGCGTGCGGGGGTTTTTATATGAATCGAATCTTATTCATATGCATTAATGTAATTCATGATGCATTAATTAAGTAGTCTGCGACAAGTGTGCACAGCGATTTTTTTCTAGACTCGCTAGAATGAGCCGGTGAAAATTTTGATCTTTAAGATCAGAAAAAGTCAACGAGTGAGTGGTCATATCTCTATGTTACATGTTATATAGCATGTTATACCCTTGTATCTTACAGTTCCTCTCTTGCTATCCATGGAAACTATCCATATAATACCACTTCAATGTATATTTGAGTTAATTCCAAAGATTCATTCAAGAATTCTTTTGGGCTCTTTTCAAATTCTTCAATGGTAAACTATTTTGTGTCTCTTGTTTGAATATACAATATGTGATGAAAGAAGGATGAGTAAACAGGGTGAAGTTTAAAACAATTTGAAATTGAAAACAAGCCATCTTCGAGAACAACGGATTTCAAAAAATCATCGCACGTTACATGGACCGCGGTGCGAGAGTCTTTCGACACCCGGGCAGATTAGGTTGTGGCGCTCCGAGTTTGTAAGTGGAAAGTTTTAAGCCAAAAAATTCATTTTTAACCAACCAATCAAATTTTCAAACAAAAAATATGAATTCTCAGCGAGAAACGTATTAGTTGATATTTCAATGTGTAAAGCAGTTTAATTTTTTAACCCGAAAATAATAATTTCCAACAAAAAAATTAATTTTATACCAAAAAGTTTAATTTTTCACCAAATACAGGAATTTTCTACCAAAAGGATTCATTTAGACAAAAGAAAACAAATTTTCAACGTGAATGATGAATCTTCAACCAAAAAATTACTTTTTGACAAAGTAGTTAAACTTTTAACGAAGGAGTTGAATTTTTTTTAACAAAAAAGATGAATTCTCTATGAGCAATATAATATTTCAACAAAATAATTGAATTCCCAACCAAAAAAAGAATTTCCTTTTAAATCAAACAGTTGCATTTTAATTAAAAAATATGATATTCCTGTCAAAAAAGATAAATTTTGGAACCAATAAGACATAATGAGAATTTCGGATAAGTTGAAGGTTATATCAATATCATTTTCCAAGGTTTCTCGAGAAAATTGAAAAAGATTTTTGAAACGCTTGGGCAACATGAACAAATATTTTATAGATTTTCGTAAATCTTTGAATGTTATAAAATATTTTCAGGAAAAAAACTTGATTTCAAAATATTCACAAATCTATATTTTGTTTTATATCTTTTGATATATTTTAAAAATTCAATTTATTTTTTTCAATTTTAAAAAAATTTATAAATGTTTCACATTATTTTTAGACATTGTTGGAAATATTTGGGAATGTTTTGAAATATTTTCAAATACCCTCTTAAAATAAGTTTTTTTTTAATGAAAAATTATTTTCAATCTTTCCAGATACCTGAAGAAATTTTGTTGTTGTCTTGAAACCTTTCAAAAGTCCTAAGAAACATATACATTTCTTGTCTGAAATATTTAAAAATCACAATATTGTTAATTTTTTAAAATCTTCTTAAGTTTAAAATTATTTTTTTTTATCTTGTCAAGACTTTCCATAAATTGACTAAATTGATGGTGCAGAAAATTCTCAATCTTTATTGGTATATAAATACATAACACCTTATTTAATATGGTCAAGGGTTTATTAATAGAATCCTTTTGTCATTTTTAAAACATTCAGACAAAAAGTTAAGATTATAATTGTTGCCTTTATTCTTAAAAAATAATTTACAATTTTAATTTTTTCTTTTAGAAATATTTTCTTAGAATCATATTATATAATCATGACTTAGAGGTCATATTACTCAGTATGCAACCAAGTACATATACAACAGAAATGATTTCGTTTCATTTTGGGTCCCTTTAACTGGTCTATTTGGAACAATTGTAAATACCCTCAATTTGTTAGGAACGACAATAGGAACACTATTTTCCAGCATTTTAATTCGAGTTACGCACGTATTTATCCAGATCCAGATCTAATCAAATGCCCATTCCAATATGCTTTCTCCTAATGATGATGCTAAAATTATTCACTCTTTCCAGTTTGGAGATTATAACCAGATGCGTTGAGAAATAAGCTAACCGTTCCGGGTTTGTCTGGACCAAGGTTTTAAAAAAGTTTGATCGCTAACCTTCGAAATATTATAAACCAAGTAAATTTTATTTTTAGCTTAATTAATTTTTATTGATCAGTCGGTGGGCCTTTCCTTGACTGCTGCAGTTGAACGACCGAAAATTGCTGCTTCCTTAGAACCTTATGTTCATTTCTACAAAATATATTTACTTACCAAGCAATTTCATAGTTTTGTTGGCAGCATGGGACTTTGTGATATGCAATTACCTGGTTGGTTAAGCCCCTCAATTTCAGCAGTTCAAGGTCACTTTAAATGTACCTTATACACCCGGAACTTGTGAATCCGCTGCGCAAACAAAGCGAATCTTTCCGCTGAAGATCTGAGCTTCGAGTTTAGATATCATCGAATCGAGACTCATAGCATGGATCCCGTTTTTGTCGTTTCACTGTCCCGTTTATTTTGACCTGCGATGATGCTGTGGAAAAAATTGATTCCTCGCATGGAAATCACCCTATCATGTGAAGCCTAATCCGGAATTTAACTGTACATGTCTTGTAAAGCATAAAATAAATATCTCAAGAATGGTCCCTTTAGAAATATACTTGTGTAAGAATATTTATTATTTTATTGTGTTTGATATCCAAAACAGTTGCTGGCATTGAAAATAAATGTAACTTATTAATGGAACGTCAAATACTTTCCTTAATTAGTTTCAAAGAGTTTACGGGATTTTAACAGATTAAATCGGGTTTAGAGGATTCCACAGCATTTCAACGAATTTTAAGAGATTTTATAAGATGCTAAAGATTTCACAGGGTTTCCTTATAATATAAATGATTTTAAGGTATTTCCAGGAATTTTAATGACTTTTAAAATATTTAAATGGAAATTAATATATTATAAGAGATTTCAAGAAATTTGGAAAGATCCACACGGATTTCAAACATTTCAATTAATTTTAAAGGGATGTTAAAGAATTATAAATAATGTTTCATCTGAAGGGATTTAAAAAGATTCGAAATGATTTTATTGGATTTCAAGAGATATAAAGGGATTTCGACGTTTTCACGAGGCTTTATAGGATTTCGTAAGATTTCAGAATATTAAACAGAATATTGTGAGGGGTCTCAAGAAATCCGGTAAAATTCCCACGGAATGGAAAGATTTAAATGAGTTTTAAAAGATCTTGTGTGATTTTGAAATATTTTGTGGAATTTCAAATATTTTAACTGATTTCGATAGATTGTAAGGTATTTAAAAGGGTTTTAAGTATTTTGAAGAAATTTTAAGCAATTTCAAGGATTCTCACAGTTTTTGAAGGGTTTTGAGGGATTTCCAGGGAGATCAATCGCTTTAAAAGATATTCAAGAGATCATACAAGAATAAAAACAAGTGTTCTTGAAAATGTTAAGAGATTTACAAAGTTCTCAAAAGTATTGACAGAATTTCAAATGATTGCAAAAGATTTGCAGATATTTCACGAGATTGCATGAAAGGTGTACTTCAGATTATAGGAATGATTTAACTTCTCGGCCAAAACAGATGGCAATGAGCGTATTAAAAGAAAATATTAGAAAGAGGCAATTTACGTGGCATGTTTTGCCCCCCCCCCCCCCCCCCCCCCCCCCCCCCCCCCGCAGAACAAGAGCTTTAAAGCGCCCCCACACACCTCAAAAAGCTATTTGTAATTTATGGAAGCTCACTAACCCATATACACCAGAAACTTTTAAGACCGTACAGCTCGGGACTTTGTACGAACTTACGAACATCGAAGAAAAAAAAGATTTGATGCAGTACCGAAAAGCAGCACAGCGCCCGAAAAGGGAACGGCTCACGGAGGCGCTGATATCCCAAGTGTGTGTGCACACAAAGAGCCGAAGTAACGAAGACCGGTCTTAAAAGTTTCTGGTGTAGTTGATTTACACACAAATGGAAAAATTCTGTTTTTGCGTAAGGATGGTAATGAAAATCTGCTTGAAAATCTTTGGTGGCGAATCACAAACAGTACAACTGTAACCAGCATGATAATTCAAGATGTCGATTGCAAAACGAAGGCTTTTGTCTTGTTTAACAAACAATCCTTGTTTTTACATTAACGCGTCATCGGATTTTCTTGCCAAGACAACAAAACGATCCTCTCGTTATTGAGAATCAATTCTTCATTTCTCTTATATAAACAAGCAAATAAATGTTGCAATTCTCATTGTCTAACGATTTTTCTTTTGCAATGTATACAATGTACTTTGTCTAGTCGTAAAAATCGAATGTAATTTTCACTACAATGGCAAAGTCGTGAAAATTAGTTGAGTTGGACTTATTATTTTTGTAGAATTTATACGAAATAACCTGGAGGTGATAAATCTTAAAGGATATTTAAAGTTTATTCTGCCAAGAGCTTTTCTCTGCATCAATAAACCTACAGTAAATATTTGTGTTATAACTGTTCCTACAAAGATGCCTTTCAAACTGGGTAATTGACATTTTTATATCCGACTTTGTACGAAATAAAGAGCAACCTGCTGTTGCCATTAATTATCGGTATCGTTTGGGAGTCTGACCTATATCCCAGCGTCATTGCACTTGTCGTTGTTATTATTTTTTTACGTTACTACGTCACGGCGGATAAGGATCGGTTATCCTTTTCCTCATTTTCGTCCCACTCATCTTCCTATCTTTCCTTCTTGATTCACACCTTTATCGAAGTTCTCTGAACCAAAACATCACGTGCTTTACTCTTTCCTTTTTACACAAAATTTTTTTAGAAATATTTATAAATAAATTTTATCATGAAATAGAATTTGGTACTTCTTGGACATTATACATCAGATTATATTGTATATCAGATTTTCGACCGAGATCTTATGACTATACAACTTTTTGGTAAAGGATGTTAAATTCACACGTTCAAGTAGTCTCCTCAAATAATTTAAAATAATTTAAAGTTTTAAATTCGAAAGGAGCTTGAAATATTCTTATGTATCCTTAAGTATCTAAAGTCTTTCTTTCAAATCGTGAAAGTCTTCTGAAGTCACTTTTACATATATTATTTTGAAGTATCGGAAACTTCCTAAAGTCTTGCAAAGGTCCCAGCAATTTTCTTAAGTCATTACAGTTTTTTGAAATCACTGATGAAGTAGCTTTAAAGAACTTGCAGTATTCTGAAGCAAGTAAAGTAACTTAGCTATCCTGAAGTCTCCTGAAGTTACTGAGATGTCATCAAGTAACTTAAATAAAATTGATGCTTTCTCAAGTGAGTGACGTTCTCCTAAAGGCTCAAAAAGTAGCTTAAAGAAATTTGAAGTTATCTGAAGTAACTAAAGTTACTGAAATGTTCGGAAGTAACTTGAATAAGGTTAAAATGTTCTAAAGTCTCCTGCAGTCATCGAACTATACTGTGGTATCCAAAAGTAACGTGAATAAGATTTAAGTTTTCTCAAGTGATTGGCGTGTTCTAAAGGCTCCCAAATTAGCTTGAAGAAACTCTTGAATTATTTGAAGTAACTAAAGTCTCTTACAGGCACCAAACTATCCTGGATTCTCCTGAAGTTACTGAAATGTTAGGAATTAACTTGAATAAGCTCGAAGTTTTCTTAAGTGAGTGACGTCTCCTACAGACTCTAGAAATAGTTTGAAGAAACTTAAAGTATTCTGAAATAACTAAATTTTCCTGCAGTCACCGAACTATCCTCAAGTTTCTTGGAGTCTCTTGAAATTGCTGAAATGTCAGGAAGTAATGTGAACAAACTTGAAGTTTTCTGAAGAGACTTAGCTTCGAAGTAAATAAAGTCTTCTGACATCTCCAAAAGTGGCTTGAATCCAAAATAACTATAGTCTCCAAAATTTGCTGAAAGAAACTGATCTTTTTCAAGTATTCTGAAGTCCCTTAAAGTCTGCTAAAGTTTAATTAACTTCTTTTTACAATATCAGGACTAAAAATCTGAGAAAATCTTAAATACAACTCTGCTCTACTTTTCCTGAAGAGAATGATGACATCGCTCTCAATGATTCTGCTGTCTCAGGAATTTTTCACTGTCACATCACAGTCGCAAGTTCTAAGTCGCAAGATGAAAGTGCTAAGGTCGATTCGCTCGTCTCGTTAAGTTCGTTCCAGCGTTCGCTCGTAATTTATGCTTGTCCTCGCTGTACGCCTCTACGCTCCCTCGTATGTGGAGTAGCGTATCGTTTTCTATCGTTACCGTTGACGAGAAAGATCGTAAAGAAAATTTACGACTCGCAGTTCCTAAAAGTCAGCATTTTTTAATCGCCAAGTGTCCTTTAATTCGCATTTACATTAGGAATAAAATTAATCGATCCCACATAAAACGCTTTTTCATTTTATCAGGTTACAAATTCTCCATGTTCAACAGATATTTTGCAAAAACAGAGTTGCTGATTTTCCCTGAATTTTCCCTTTCTAATTTTTCATTTTCCCTGAACGTTACCAATTTTTCTCTCAAATATGAAGACAACCTTACACAAAATTCACACATGGTACAACTGAGAGCTATTGCATTTGCCACAAAATAGATTAACTTTTAACAAAATAGTGGAGTTTTCAATCAAAAAGACAAGGAAGTTTCCCTGAAGTTTCCCTGACTCCTAAGGTTTCCCTGACTGTATCTGACTTGAGCTGACTTTCCATAATTCCCTAACCGATAGAAACCCGGAAAATGAACATAAAAGATCTTTCCCTTTTGAGCATGCAAGAGCTGAAGGTGTTAAAGTAGAAGATACGCGGTGACATTCACATGATTCAGACTAAACAAAAAGATCATAACGATCATGAAACTCAGGTGTGAGTAAACAAATAATTCCAAAGGCTAGAATTTCTGCCAATGCCTTCCATATCTCGAAGGTCAGTTTCTATGAAGTAGATGTGCAAATATCGATACGATTCTCGGATGTTAGTCAAACGACCAAAATTCGCAAAAATACAATCTCTTGAGCCAAATGGCACTCGGTGCTCGACGCTCCCAGTTAAATAATGATAAAGCGTGAATTACCAGGCAGCGCTGAAGAGACGACCATTTGTAAAGACGAAAGTCGATGGCCCTCACATTATGTATTATCCCGAAGCTTAGCACCCACCTCCTCTTCGTGAAGTTTTTCCGTTATTTTTAATACCCACTATACAACTGACTGACCTCTCTTAACATCTCGCAGGCATAAAAGTGCCGCATTAAAAAGCCATTAGCAAAGTTGCAATACATAAAACAAAACGGTTTTGTGTATACTGTGTATGTATGCAATCACTAAAAAGGACGGCATTACCTTCTTGCGAAATGCACATTTCAAATGAAACGGTATTATGTGTCATTACGATTAGTAGAGCCGCAATTTATGGCTTCGATTGCACGAAACGTGTGCATTTTACGAAAATTAATATCAAGTCGCGGATAAAAAGCGGATCGTTTTCTGAAAAATCAGCCAACTTGATATTTATCTACTTAATTACACATTCGCGTATTTTTCTGCTCTAAACTTTTCTCAGATCTCTGAATTTATTGCGCTTGTGTGATATTTATCAGATTTAAATTCAGGAAAATAGTTTAAAGAAATGTGGCTTATTATCCGATTCTGTAGCTAGTTTCTTGTATCAATGATATTCAAAAATCGATGTAAATATAAATATTGAAAATAAAATTGTTAGGTATTTTGAAATCTCCTTGTATCCCAGCTAAATACTAGCTAATTCTTCCAAGTGATTTAAAAAAGGGTATTAAGTTTTATAAGATTCAGAATTATTTTATGTATATTATATCTGAATGAAATGTTCATCAATATTTGACTTCATTTTAATAGAATATTGTCTGAAATTTTTTCGAATATTCTGGAATATTATATATCTTTATCTGAATATTCTAATGATAGTGTTTCTGTGATTTTCCCGAACAATCTCGTTCCATTTTTTTCCTAAATATCCTTAAATGTTCTTTTCGAAAATGTTCTTGACTTTGAGAGTACCGTCAAACGGAGCAATTTCAGACGTTCCTAAATTGATAGTTTAAATTACTTAAAGTGGGTGGTTTAAACCAGAATCTAGAACCAGTTAAAACTTCAACCGAGTGCATATTCTTCGAACAGTTTTGAGTAATTTATCCTATTAATTTAGGGAATTTAGGTGTGCCTGAATTTACTCTATGCAGATTTTAAATATTATTCAATATTCAAGAAAAATGCAGTGTTTTTTATAACGATCCTCTCAAATTTCTGCAATATTCTCGAAATCCTCTACAAATTTGGGAACTCTGGAATAATTCTGGAGCTTTTAGAATTATTTATAAATTTATTAAATAATTAACAATTTTTCATTTCTTAAATATTATGGAATTTTCTATAATATTTTGAGATCTTAGAAAATTTTCTCAAATTAAATATTCCAACATTTTTTGAAGATGCTAAAGTCTTTCGACGTTCTCCATTATTAATTAAATAATTTTTTAGTTACCCGACCATGTGTAATGTCTTCTCCACGATTTGTAAGCGCGGATAGTATTTGAATGCATCTTGGATACAAATTAAAATGAATAGTAAAAGAAACATGCTATCTCAAGTGTACAAGTGAGCGAAATGAGTAATTGCGCGATTAATTAACGTTTCATTTTCGTGTCTGGGGATTGGCTCGAGAAACATTTAAATGTCTTGGCGTTGTCGACGATAGCGCCTAGATTCGACCTTTGTTGGACTCCATCTTTCTCTGTCTCTTTTCCTCTACCCACCTGCTTCACTGATAATTAGACGCGCTCCGATAAACATGCTTTGCCGCGACCTCGTCCTCCCTACATTATCGAAGCAATCGTTAATTTGTTAATTAGCCCGAGGTGCTTACATCCGAGAGCACCGTGCCGCTCTTACTTTCCGCGGGATTAAAGGGACTACTCGCATCATTGACCGAGGGCGCGCCATGCGCCTTGCGCCTTCTGAATCCTCACCGATAGGATCAGACCGGATGGGTCACGTTACCGTTGAGGTTAGCTGCGACTTCGACTCCTGGCTTGGCTTCCTTGAACATCCGAAAGCGATAGTGGTCGATGCCACGCTGTGGCATGCCATGCACTCACTACCGTGGAATCGTGAGTCCGATAGAAGCTGTTGTGCCAACATGCTTGATACATTTCCAGGTTTTAGAGACATACTGCAGAACATTTTTGGGGACATCAGGAAGGTGGGGATGGATAGGAAAAAAATTCAAGTAGAGGTCACATCAAAGCAGCGCTCTGACTGTAGGCGTGATCTAACCTGGATTGACCTGGATTGATACTTTTAATTACTTAAGGTTTGTGGTTTAACCAGAATCTAGAAACAGCTTAGGCTTAAACTGATTCCAGATTCTTGGAAAAAGTTTTGATTAATTTATCCAATCAATTTATGAAATTTAGGGGTGGCCGAATTTACCCAACATGTCGGACGGTACTCGCTACCTATAATGAAATGCTACAATGCAAATTGTTATTAAAATAATGTGAAACTTCATATTTAATTTTCTTACAGAATTAGAAGTGTAATAACAATTATTACAAATAAAAAATACAAATTAGAAAGAACTGCCTTTGTCCGCTATCACCCCGCGCCTAAGGCGAAATAGGTCACGCAATGATGTGAGATGGGTTACTTTGATTATGTATTGTTTTTTAATTTAAAAAAGCATTTTTCATGTTATTTTGTGTTGTGTAATGTTATTTATAATTTTTTAAATTTATAAATCATTATTAATATACTAACATTTTTTTAAAAGAATGTAAAATTTAATGTGCTTCCTGACAAAGCAGTAACGATAAGTTTAAAAAGATATTCTTTGTATTTATTACTATAGGTTTTATTTAAGTTAGAAATGCTTTCTCCAATTTTCACATATTTCCATATTCTGTTCCATACGTAAGAGATATTTCATATGAATTTCCGAACTCCAAAATAATTTGAAAAAAACATTCACCTACACGGAGACGATAAAATTATAAAAAATGTGAGTATTTTCTAAGAAACTTTGCTAGCACGCGCAAAATAAATATTCCAAAATATAAACACTTAAGTAATTGAAAAAGAAGTGACCGAAACTCGTGCAAATATTAAAACTTTTCGAGTCTTTGTTTAGTCGGAATATTTTGTTTCTTCTATAGCAATCAAACTATTGATTTTCCCAACGAAATATTTTTCTCCATGAAGCCCTAATTGTTGATCTGTTTTAAATAAAAACGTTAAAAAATTATTTATGGATTATGAATTGAAACATGAAAAATTGATTAGTATCTGATTGAATCATTCCGAATAAAGACGCTTAAAATTAAACTATTTAAAAATAAATAAATTCCCCATTTGAAAATTTTCTTATTCAATAATCGTGCAGCTTGACGAATAAACATTCGTAAATAATAGCAGTTATAAACTTGATTAATTTATTTGAATATAATAATCATATAAATTTCCCATTCCATGTGTTTAAACTACTTGATTGCACCTGCACACCAATTGGCTATCCAAATTATGACGTCAACAAAACAATCAATTACACGATTAAAAACATACATTCCAATAAAAACATCGCAAAAATTTAAAACCGTTTTCTTTTTCCACATTTTTGACACATTAAAGTTTCGAAAATTCTTTCCTTCAGATAAGAAGAAAAATGACGCGTCGTGTCGAGTCGAGTACCGTTGGCTTGCAATGTGCAATGTGTATAACCCGATTATTGTTCATCGTCAGAAGCCTATATCGTGAGTGTGAATGGCCGCACTTAAAAACGTGTCTTTACGATGGTCGTTTATTGAAGAATCAATTGCAGCGTGACAAAAATTGTAGCCAGAACGAGTGACTTCCTGTTTGCTGCATCAGCGACAGTAATGTCTTCCCGGGGTAATGGGGATTACGCGAGATGAAAATCATGGAGAAAGAGTTTCACCTGCTCGTGGTAAGGTGCTCGTGGAGAAGGATTCTTCGTGGCGCATTATAAACGTCTCAATAAAGAAACGACTCTTATAGGGGCAATAAATTTTATTCGAGGTACTAAAGTTTTATAATTTGTATAAATCCCCGGACCGAGGGTATATTGTGGAGATGATCTTTCTTTCTTTTAACGCTTTCATGCAGAGAAACGCGTTAACAGTGTTTACTATACTGGTTGACATTACACATTGCTCAACGTAGGATAATCATAACTGTCTCTTGAAAAAAGTTTGGTCGCCCGAGTTACGAAAACGGGATTCCAGCTACCCTCTTGAAAACAAATTGTTGTACAGAACAAGGTTTCTCCGAGATTTCTGCCTCCTGAACAAACTTATGCAACAAGGGATCAAGATAATAAAATGAAAGGTTAAATCGCTTTCGGTACTTATCTTCATGATTACGAAATAAATTATTATACATAAAAACACTTTTTAAGATAACAGAATTTATGGTAGATCCTCTTAATTTGACCTACGTGACCGTGTGGTGACCTACGTGACTGTTTCGACAATAAATCAAAACTAATTAAAATTATTAAAATATTTGACTTCGCAGAACAAAATGCTTTCAAAACAGGAAAAAATGGGATGTTTTTTACGGAACTAGATGAACAAATTCTTTTCAATAAAATTAATGTAGATACCATATTTAATTCAATGTCAAACGATTTAAATTCCTAATATTACAAGTCGAAATACATTGCGTTTTCAACCAAAATAAGATGTTAGTTTCTAATACAAAAAGATGATTTTTATAATATAAAACATGAATTTTCACTTCAACAGTAATTTGTAGCAAAACAGTTGTATTTTCGACCAAAAGATATGGCTTTGACAAAATAGTTGAATTCTCAGCGAAAAAATTTAATTTGAATGAAAATAGTCAAATTTTCAACCAAATAGTTGAATTTTCAAGCCAAAGAGGTGAATTAAAAAAGAATTAATTTTCAACAAAGACGATTTTTTTAAACAAAATGCATAGTTAAATTTTCAGTTAAAAATATTGTTCAACCAAACGAAAATGAAATGAATTTTTAACAAGATAGTTATACTTTTCAATCAAAGAGATGAACCTTGAACCAAAAATATTTGAATTTTCCAGAATGGAGTTCAACTTTAAAGCAAATATTTGAATGTTTGACCGTAAAAAATTACTTTTAACTAAAAATAGTGGGATTTTCTTATTGGGTTATAATAATTCAACTCGCATCCAAGCGTAAAAACGAGAGTAAGGAGAAGTAACTTGAAAAACGAAGAAAAAAAGACGAATCCTTTAAAAAGGAAAAAAGACGGAAATAAGGGAAAGAGTGTGAAGTCTGAAATATGAAATTGATTTTGAAACTTATTAAGTTATTATCGAGCTGTCCTGTCAGAGGGCCACCTTTTTCAAAAATCGCAAACTTTGTTAAAATTTATCATCAGGAAGCGTACTAAACTTTATCTATCCTCCCCTCAAATTGGTAACGTAGTTTATGCACGGCCGCTAAACGTCATTAGCTTTTTAATGATTTTATTTATTCTAACTTTGTGTCCCATTTGTCTCACAAGTTTCATCACCATCACTATGAGGCCTCTCGAACAATGAAAATTGCACAAGCAAATAAATAGACAGTCACACATAAGTGGTGCGACTTCCTAGTCATGTAACAATTGAGGTTTTTTCGCACGCAAAGCCAACAACAAAGACATAGAGACTCTACATTCATAACGGCGTGGCGACCCTGAGTGGGATCTAATCTATGTTTAGAAATAGCTATTGATAACGCTTAAATTTTCCAGTGGATTGAAATAGTCCCTAAAGTATATCGTCGGCGCGTGAGTTTATAGACAATAATTTTGCGACAATAATTCCATTGTTATCCTTGAAATGTGTTTTCTCTCCTACGCTAGTAACGCGTAAGCCTCGCGTTCTTCGGGGCGGCCTAGACTACCGTGTAATGACTACCGTAGCCATGAAAACGGTTCTTATCTGCACCTAGTTGCTAGAAGGTAGAGACGGAGGAGGATGAGAGATCTTATCGAGCAGGATGTCCTCGCAAGGATACGTGGTAAGTAGCAAAGTGTGTAAAACGCGTCTAGCTATCGATGCAATGCCGTATCTTTAGGCGTATCGTATTGACAAGGAGAACGACGACGACGACGATGACGACAAAGAAGAGAAGTGGATGCGATGCTACTCGACTATCAACGCGGCATTACCAGTAAAGAGGAAAAGCAACAAAAACGCCAACACGAATAAAGAAACTCACTCCGGATCGAGGTCAAGTGAAACACACTAGGGTTTACAATCGAACTTGCATCTAATTATTCTAAATGTTTCTAATTAAACAATTTATTCCCTTAAAGTAAAAACTGGGGTTTGGTAGTTTTACAGCTTAAGTAAAAGTTAGCATCCTTCAGAACTGAGACTCTAATAGAACTCTTTTCAAGGGTTCCTGCTTAGTTTTTTTATATCTGATAGATGGTGACATACAAAAAAATCTTGAAAATTCCTCTGTTTGGTTGGCAATTTAATTGGAAAAGGTTGGGAGTTTTTACCTGAGTCTTCAGTGGCCACTGGTCACCCTGGTTCTGATTAGCAATAGCTCTGGAATGAATTAGGACATTCAGCGAATCCGGGAACATCTGAATCCTCATACGATTTGGAGTTGCCCGAGGATCAAGATTTATTGGCGAAGTATAATCGGCGTGTTTGAGACAATGTAGAATTAAGGATGCAGGGAGAGACATTTTGTTAAAGATTTGTTGGCGTCGTAAAGTCCAGGTGATGAATTATCGTGGAAAGTGCTGGAACCTGCAGTGTCTTGACCTACGATATCTTCCGGGTTTGGACCTGCGGTCGTTAACACCGCCCACTGAGGACATTCTGGTTCGACTCGTTCCGCTCATCCCGATCAGCGGCAAAACCTCTGACGACTCAGGAAGGAGTAAGAAGCTAAGAGCTTCCGTTTTTTCCCTCCACGATCTGATGCTTCCGATGGAATTCCTCCTCGACAACCTGACATTCAGGCGAAAGGATCAAGATACATACTTCGGATTGAGAGTTGCCGCTTCTTTTTCTCAAGGGTTACTTTCATCCAGGAACGCCACCTTTCAGAACTAGCGGATGGAGTAAACTTGATAAAAATGTACTTACTTCCTTAAACATTTACACTATTTCCTCATCATGAAATTGTAAGAGTGCTGACAATTTAAATAGATCTTCAGTGATGAGTTTCTTTTGACTGTAATTTTCGAATGGTATTTCACAGAAGTAGGTAGTATTCCTAGGTATTTCTGATGTTCTTATGAGCCCCTGTTTACGAAACTTGTCAAGAGTCACGGATTTTCTTGAAATGTTTAGTTTTTACTGCATTTGAGTGCAAACATTCTTTCTCAGAGTATTGAGTTGTAACTCGTGAATACTTTCTCTTCCATCTATCAATAATGTTTCCAGCCTCTCGCCTTCTTCTTTTCAATAAAATAACTTGTGTCTGGTTCGATGATTCCTTCTTGAGATCTTATGCAACAATCATATTTTCTCTTATTAGATGCATCCTGATATTCCTCTTCAGCTGACGTAATATGCAAACATTTCAGTATTCCTTTAAAAATAACTCAAGAAAATCAATGTTTGTTTATACAGGACGGCCACCCTGTGAATTCATGTAGCAGACCTCACAGTCTCTCTTGGCCAGAACCAAATGAGTTACACTTGCCCCGAAAGGGATTTGGCTCAATGTTATAATAATAATAATAATAATAATATTAATGAAAATAATACAAAAATACTTGGATGTGATAAAGATTTGTCGTGTGAAAAGAAATAGACGATTAATTAAGAGTCTTCATCGTAGCGCATTTTCATTAGTGATTTTATTGTGTTTTACCGTAAAAGATTTCAAATTTCTAAATAGTTTGGTAAACAGTATATTTCCAACAATTTCCATAGTTATCGGCAAAATCTATAAATTCCTGAGGGTTTGCCAACTATATTTTTTACGTGTTTCGTAAAATCCTACAATTTCGTAACTAAAAATTTGTAATCACAACAAGATTTTTATTTTAAATCGAAAACAGTTTAATTTAACAAAAATAAATGAATTTGCAACAAAAAAGGTGAAGCCTCAACCAAAACAGATTCATTTTCAACAAAACAGTTGCATTTTAATCCAATAAAGATGAAATTTCTACCAAAAAAGACAAAATATATACCAAAAATGTAAAAGTGAAATTGTCAACTAAACAAATGAATTTTAAACAAGATAGTACTATATTCTTTCATTAAGTTTATAAAATTATTACACTTGATATTAATACTGATGGATACTGGGTACTACTAATATTATTAGATAAGTTGCAAGTAAAACTGTTACAAATATCGATAAAGTAATATCAACTTTATTTACATTGAATGTACTAGGTACCCACCAACAAGGACATTTTGGACAGGTAGTTATGACTTTCGTTTTTTAGTGATACGCATACGTGAAAATATGTTACGTAGGGAGTGTTTTAAATCTTTCAATCTTAAACGAATTAATTTTACAAAATTTTTATATTATTTTTTGAACAAATTATAAATGTGTCGTTTTATATGCTTTAATTGAAGAATTTACACGACCAGATTTTTTTCAACGAGGAAACCCCAGGGATTGGTTTTCTGAATCTTGAGTAGACACCCTATTACAGTAAGTCACGAGCATCGAACACCTGTGATGTCGCATGTATCTCTTACTGGCACAAACAGATAAGCTATAATGAATACAGATTTGTACCACGATATTCAATTTTTTGCCCTTAGTATTCTATGGACCTACTTGTCCCATTTTATGGAGAGTGCACGCATATATCGGAAAGTTAGAAAGTGGGAGTTGGGCGTGGACCCTCCATAAGGAAACGCGATAGAGAAGAGTCCGAGGACTGCCTTCGAGGTTCGAGCTTTCACTTCTTCCTCTCGATTCTTCCTTCATCTTCTTCCTCTTCCTCTGGTCACGAGATCTTCCCACGCACGTGCCGGGCCCGGTACTTAGGTCCATGGGCCTGGTGAATAATTACCAGATGAAAATACTGCCGCCTTGTGTAGGCCGGTCCTATCTCTTTCTCTCATTCTCTCCACCAAGTTTCTCTCTTCCTTATTCTCTCTTACACAACGGTATATCATCTCTCCCATTGGCTGCAGTCTAGTATGCGTGTACATTGTACATTCCGCGCGACAATACCAATATCCCATCAGTAACCCTTTACGGGATCTCTTAAGTGTATTGACTTTATGTTTATAGTGCCAAGGAGAAAAGACCATTCGATGATGCATCGCTTGTCGCAATATTGCATAAACATGATGGGGTATGTGTATTCTAATTTATAACAAACACTCGCTCTATTCTGATTCATGTTCCGCCTCTGCTGTTTGCCCGATCTCCACAATTTTTCCCCCGAGAACGTCGATTGGTATTACAATTTATAATCTTGTCAGAGAGAGCAACGTAGCCAATGCAATTTTTTTTGCTTAGCCCGTTGTCTTATAGTCTCTACTGTCTATCTTAATCCTAGTCATAAAGAGGAATTAAAAAATCACTTGGTCTGTTCTAAACTACGACCCAATACAGATTTATGTGTAAACATCTTCGAACAGGCTTTACGCTCCATATCGTGGTCTAATATGTTTACACATAAAAAATGACACCTGGTGTAATAAATTCGGCTGGGCTCGTGTGACTCAAGTCCGAAGGATGTTTGAGTAAGATGCATGAGTAAGAAGAATTGATATTGAACATATCCTCAACATCTTTTCTGTAGAAACTTACCAATCTCTGAAAGCGCGGTTATTTTATTTTTCAGATAGGCATTTCTAGAACGGATAGCATGGTGTACGAAATCTTTCTTAAAGAGGCAACCAAATATAGAGGATAGGTGATGGTCGGGCATATGACCATGTTACTCCGGCGTGTGCATTCGCGCGCATGAAGCCATGAACTTCGCACGGCGCACGCACATTTGCATACAATGCCACGTAAACGCACACCATCATCCTCCGCACCATAAGTCCCCATGGCGCTCTCCTGTGTCCCGCGAGAGCCTTTCAAATCTGCAGAGACTCATTTTCGTAGATTTTATCCGGTCAATGTAGAATAATAACTAGCATCGTTATTTATCGGAGTGTTCTGTGCACCTAGAACACGTTCATTGCTTGAAGAGTGTTTGTTCACTGTTTGTTGGGTCTTATTCGCAAGAAGGAATAAGTAATGAAAGTATGCATAAATGATGAGTGCAATATACTTCTAAGGACTTT
This sequence comes from Belonocnema kinseyi, assembly GCF_010883055.1. Lineage (NCBI taxonomy): Eukaryota > Metazoa > Arthropoda > Insecta > Hymenoptera > Cynipidae > Belonocnema > Belonocnema kinseyi. The sequence goes on from NC_046664.1 coordinate 45,738,377, forward strand.
CAAAGTGATATTGTGTTTTTAGGGAAAAGTGTATTAAGGGAATTAGTGGTATGATGTTTCAATAATTTGAAGAGTGGGTATTATATGATAGATTGCCCTGAATCGTAAAGGTTTACCATCATACACTGGTAGAAAAATCTGCACTAGGTTTCGTACACAGGTAGTATTAAATTTAGTGTACAGTAATATACTAAATTTAATTTCATGCTGTGCATTCTTGGTTCCATTACATGTATTCTAAATCTTGCACAACTTTTTCCAACAGTGAAGGATCATTATGATTTCCTCCTCGCGAGGAATTGTATTAAAATATCAAAGATTATCCATTGCTAGAGGCAACGATTTCGTAATCTTCTTTTCTTTATTATGGTTAGTATTCAGAGGAAGCTCATTACAAGCATATGTAACACTATTCAATTTCTAGTATTGTATAAGTAATCCATGGGACATCTTTAACTCAAGCTTACTGAAAAAAGTCATCAATAGGTTGCATGTTATTTCGTGGAATTAAGATATGAGTCATTAATTTAATTCCATCGTGGGTATGGTTATCATTAGGAATAACCGTGTATAAGTACCATTAGGTAGCATCGATCGTTGATTTCGTCAACGTCGGCAAACCATGGGCAGGGTTATCGAGATAAGCGATCATCGAGCGGCACGTTTCGGATAAGTCGGCTGCTATAAGCCCCATCGCATCGCACAGGGCAAGACAAGGTACAGTGTCGGAGGATAAATATTCAATCGCTCGAAACGCTCGAAACCCTAAGGATCCTTAAGGTATGCGCATATTGATGGGTGGAGCACGTATGACCGATCGTCTGGCGGCTGCTTTTGAAGAGGGAACTCTGTAGAAAGTCGTCGTACGTGCCTGACGTCCCAGTCGATGATTATCATCATAATCATCATGATGATGAGGTCTATCAAACGACATCTTGGACAGTTCTGTCAATTGGCGAGAATAAAGCAACAACTGGTGATACTTCTGGGTGGCGAACATCAATATTTTTTTTTCTATTTGTTTGAGATTATTGATGGAAGTTTGGCTTTAAGGTCCAGTGAAAATCACTACTGTTAGGTATTAATTGATTCAAACGTCTCGGCACTTGATGGCGGGTGTTGGTTCTTGCCAGTGATTTATTCCGGAAAATCTACACACATATTGAAAACATATTTCAAATTTGATATTCGATGATTTGAAGATTGTCTTGGCATCAAAGTTATTTTTTATTTTGTATATTAATATATCTTTGGTGAATTTTTCTATGAAGTTGATCAGATTATTGATTTTAATACTCCATGTGAATTTTACATTAACTATGTTAAAAAAATATTTTATATCTAATTATAATTAAACTGTCATAATAGAAGGTTAGAAAGTAGTCTAAAGCCGATGAAATGTTGATTAGACTTGAGAGATTCAATTAAGTGATTAACAACTTTATAACAGAGAGTCTTTTGAGCCAGGAGATGACCAAGAATTTTTTTAAACCAAAAAAAACAGGGAAATGAAAGTGAATATATTTTCTAATCTGGAATTTTTTCAATTCTTAGATATCGTAGAAAATTGTTTAAACTTGTACACTGTAAACAAATTAAATAGTTTTTAATTTGGTAATTTATAAAGCAAACAATTTTAATCGCATAATCTTGTATAATTTCAAATTAGAAGTTCACGGCTTGGAAATGTTAAATTTGAATTATTTCTGTGTTCGAATACCTTTAAATAAATATTGTTCAATTTTTTCTGACCTTTACTTTGAAATTATACAATTTGAAATGTATTTATTTTTATGGTTAAAGTTTCAATTAAGTGACTGAAAACATGTTTGGACATACAGTAGTTGCAGTTGTCATGGTTAATTTTCTTCATACTAAAATCATAATTGACGTGTATATAATTTCGGTTAATGACATGTGAAATATTAACAGGAGACGGTATTATAGTCTATATAAAGCGGATCAAGCTGTAATGAATGACAGTAGTATAGATGATGTGACTGAAACGGTGACCACCCGTTGATGCATCTAAAAGATCTGAACCCTTCCCATTCAAAATTAATGATCAAGCATATAATCTATGTTCTGTTATTATTTGAAAGAGCTTAATAATTGACTATCTATTTCTATTAGAAGAAAATAGTTACGAAATGTAGGTATACAAATTAAAATTTTCAAATAATTTATATTAATATCCCCATTATTGTTTTGTTACAGAGATGGCAACGTCGCTGGTTCGTTCTCTACGACGATGGGGAGCTGACCTATTCTGTGGATGAACACGTAAGTCCTTAAAGTGCTAACTAGAATTCGTCACTTCACTTCAATCCTATTAAGGGCCACCCCAACTTCAATCCATATTCCAATCAAATATCCACTTTCATACTGACAAATCCTTTTACAGCCCTGATATGGTTTCGTAAATTTCCAACACTCTTAATTCGGTCATCGCAAATGCAAAGTGACAGTAAGCTCGCGTGATATATTGGAGTCCCGTTCCACTTTTCTGAATTTTACTTTATTGTCCGAGATCAATTCTATATGCATTCATTTTATATAGGGTGTCTGCTCACCTGGAAAACCGGAAACTGTCAGGAAATTTTTTTTCATGGTTTGAGTAGACAATGTCCAGGAAAACAGTTTATTAAATTTTTCAATGAAAATACTAATTTTCCATATATATATGTAATCATTTGAATTCTCTTGAAGTCAGTGAAATCTTCAGCAATTTTTGCAGCTACTTGAAATCACCTGAATTCCCTTGAAATCGCTTGAAGTCTTGCCTATCGCTTCACTTTGTAGCTTGTTGGTTTACAAGATTAATTAAGGTATTTGTACGAATTTTTAAAATAAGTTGGAGAATAAGTTAAATGCATGTTGTTTTAAATCAGAAAATCGCTTAGGTTTAAGGCCGTGGCTAGTCGTACAGCTTTTCTTGATGAATGTGTAACAAATATCTTTTAATATAATCTTGTGATATACGAATTTCTCATAAAAGTAATGAAGTCTCATTAAATTAGTTAGGTCAATTCTCTTGATGTCGCTTGAAGTTTCCTAAAGTAATTTGAATTATCTTAAAATATCTGAAGTAATTTGTATTCACATGAAATAATTTGAAGTATATTCCTTGCTGAGAGATTCTGCGCTTTGAAGTTATAACGTAGACGCTATACAAAGGAAAGGAAGATTGACTAATGAGTGCTGGAAGCATAACGAGTGAGCATCAGTAAAAATTAACTCCAGCCTGAGGAATTGTACCCTAGGCCGCCGACCCGAAGACCGATGTGCTACCATTGCACCAACCACGGAATCGCTAGTATACAGTCATCCTATCACCTACTCCCTCACTGCTACCACTTTACTTCATTCTTTAAGGTATGAAGTGGGAAACTGACGTGTAACATGTACCAAATTACAAATTGTAGAATCTGCCTGATTTAGAATAGGTCCAGTCGTCTTAAGTGTAAATAATTTACAAAAAAAACTGTCAAATTGTCGTTAATTTTGACATTTTGAATCTTTAGGAGACTAACTTGAACTTATCTCGGTACTTTCTCGGTGGCGCGTTTCCATTAGGAAGTACGAAAGACTCCTAAGTAATACCTTGCACTTCCTCGTCCCCTATCTCTGCTGCACTCATCGTCAGTTACGTAAGAGCGGTAGATTAATGTCCTGCAATGCTGATGCTCACATGCACATTTGTGCAATCGTATATACGTACCGAGTATATGCTAATGTGGAAGCACGTATCAGTATTAATATCGGGCGTAGGTAGATGCAGAAAAAAAAGCCAAAAGGAAAAAGGAGCAATAGTAGAAGAAGAAAAGTATGGGGACGAGATCGAAGGACTTGACGTAGCGGTAGATGAGCAAACAGACCAATCCGATTGAATCTCGATCCGATCCCAACATCTCGAAGGAGTCTCAACGAGTTCGCTGCTCGTTCCCGATGAAAGGTACAACGTGGGGCTGGTAAAACTCGCGCTTTATTGCAAATGAATTTCGCCAACTGAAAAACGATAACTGCCCACATACGAAAAATTTGTGGAGCTCATGACTAAGATTATTATAAATCACACATTTTTCTCAGATCATCTCTATCGCATTACAAATCGAGTGGGGTTTGCCGCCTCGGTTTGCAAATATACTTCAGTTGTTCATGAGATCAAACAGTCAGATACTCCTTTTTGATTTACCACGTATATGTTACACTTTTTTGTATCACTTTTCTCGTCTTATATTTTACTTTATTTTTTAATTTAAAGTAGCGCAGAGAAAAATAAGAGTTGATGACTTTGATAGCGTTGACTTCCCGAGAAGTATTAGCGATTTTTAATTCACGTGTTTAGAGAGATAAAATCCTGTTATAATTGCTAGTTGCTAATGTATGATTAGGCGCAGGAGGCGTAGAAAATTGCTGTGCGATCCGTTGCGTTAGAGCCTTCGAAACCTGCGTGAGGCATGTTATATTCACTTCCTCTTGATGAATAAATTTAAATTTTACATTTAAACTGGTGAACATAAAACAATACAAATAACATGTCTCAGTTGCGTAAACCGCATTTTAATTGTTATCAAGGGATACATCAGAAATGTTTTCTCATGTTTGATAAGACAATAACTGTAGATGATGACTTTCAGATTCGAAACCTCATTCTTCTCAATCAGGTCAAGAAAAGAGAAGACGACAAATTTATAATTAGCATGGAGTCTAAATGATTAACGTGAAATCTAAAACTTTATCAAAATCGACACAGATTTCCTTTTACGAAATGTCGTTGCGGTTGCATTTAGCTTCCGACTTATTGTTGTCTCGACAGTTTAATTACATCGGGCAGATTAGATTTTAATAAGCACAAACCAGGCATGACGGCGGGACGAATGGAATCGCAAGAAACTTAACGGAAAGTCAATAAGGTACGCACGGGAGAAGCATTGCTGGCCTTATTTAAGCCACGCCAGGTTTATTGTTGCGATAATATTATTATACGCTCGCGTTCATTAACCATTAACATTTATCGGCATTGCAGTCGCTGTCTCTTATACCGTGATAACTATCGTTTAATTGGGGTCAACCGATTATCTTGGGTTTCGTTGTGGTTGGATAGCAAAAACACGATGGACGTAGAACATCATTGTCTTTGTCATTATTGTCGTCATAATCATTCATGTATCATAATAATCCGAAGCTATCGCGGTTATCATCGACTCGACCTCTTGGTTCTCAAGTGTAGGAAAGATGTTTGTCTACAAGATGTAGATGAGAGCAACACTTCCTGATACTTTTTTTGTCTGTTTTACAAATTGAGAGGTATTTGTTTTTGCACAAAGACGTGTAATACGCGATTTCTATTACAAAAGAAGAATTATGCACGAGTATAATACCTTACGATAAAAAAGATAAAGAATTTTTTTCAGTGAAAGCAGAAATGGTTTTACATATATTTCTAATTTGCATTAATAAATCGTACCCTAAATTACTTGAAATCGTAAAGAAAAAGAATCTCGAATAATTTGACATTATGCAGTTGTCATTCTCAGGATCTTTAAATATATTTTGAGAGACTCAAATATTATGGCTTTAAATATTATTCAAATGGTCTTAGAATCTATTAAATTGTTCGTTATTTAATAATTAATTTTAAGTCAACACAATTTTCAAAGTTACAGTTTTTTTAAAATATTGAAATTAATAAAATAGCAAGGAAAACTGAAAAAGTATTAAAGTTCGAAACCTCGGCATGTTAACCTACAACATTAATTCCATTTTTAATCGTTACTGGTTGATTTGTAGAAATCTATAACAAGTTATAAACGATTGTAAAATAGAAATCAGTCGAAAGTTTCGTGTTGCTGTAATGTTGTGTTGTTCGAACTTTCGTGCTCCTGAATTATTCCACTGAGAGATGATTATTGTGCTCATTGGTGGTGTTGAATGCCATGCTAAGTACTATACTTGGTCGTAAGACTTGCATAATTGGCCTAATGAGCGTAGCGTTGTACCGCAATTGGCACTTCATGAGAAATAAATCTTTCAATTAATTATTAATTATATGTCCACTATTTCTCTTTCGTTAATGTTATCTCTCTTTCTTTAAAGTGTTCTCTCTTTAGATAGTTTTCCCCTGCACTTATATACTTTTATTTCTATACCTCTGATTAAACGCCAGTGATCGCCTCAATTATACCTTTTAGCACACAAGTTTACTCAAGCAAAAAAATGCAAATCCTCTAGAAGATTTCTCTCGGACATTTGCACTCACATCTTCGCTATATCGGCTCGCACTAGACACTCTTGATAGTCTCATGATCATTTAAACTTTTGCAAATCTTAAATGCTCACTTATAGTGTACCTGAATTTGTAATTGATTGCTGATTAAAGTTATATATGACTTTAAATAAGAGTAAAATTATAATACAAGTTCTCTTTAAATGTTCAGGTTTCATATGGTATAATTTCCATTTTATTTTGTTTGTACGCTCTAGTTGCGTTAATTGCTCCTTATTTCTTTTATACTTGTTTTAACGTATTCTGAAGGCTAAGATGTTTTCAATTCGTTCATTTATTTTCAACTTCTTCAAATCTTAAAAGTTCCTTTTTCTATAAATCTATAATCTCTAAATCTGAATGCGTACAAATTTAACTAATTAAGTCAGTACTAGAGATTTCAACTCATAAATGAGTTATTTTTAAAATTTCATTAATGGAAATAGTGAAATACATTTTAGCAGTCTCACTTCTGCTCAAAATCATGATTTATGTTGTGTCCTTTCATGACAGGGTCTAAAATATTCAAAATTTCGGACTGTAGACCCTGTTGTATGGTGATATTAAAAATGTTTGAGAAATATATAATTACGAGTTTGGACAGCATACATGCATGTAGCAATAATTACTAATTGAATCAGTATAATCGTACTCACTGTCAGAGACTAAATTCTAGCCAGAGCTGTTAGTAGCATTTAGTGATAATTAGTTATATTTTACTTATTCAAATTTAGAGAGTATCGACACTTGTCAATAACTAATAAGGTGGAAAGGAAATAAAATGAACGGATGGGTTCTCGGTGTTTGCTTTAGGTTATATTAAGTGTGTCTGTGGGTTTGAGAAGAAAAAAAAAGAAGTGAAAAAGTGACTGTATCCTTTTCTCGTGTCGTAAATGCCACCGCAAACGACGTGCGGCCGTTTGGAGTGAAGCTGGAATCAATCGTGGTCAGTTTTATGGATCGGTCGGATGTATCATGGTGTAGGGCTGTAGGCCATGTACCTATTCATGGCGATCAGAGAGGAGGTAAAGGTAAAGGAAACGAATTTCGCATTCGTTGCTGATAGACCTTGAGGTCGGTGTCGGTTGTTCGTAGTGGGTGTATATAACGCGGCTGTCTAGCAAGTACAATTGACTCCGACCTTTGACACCGAGAGGCTCTGAGGAAGCCGCGAAAAGAGGCAGCTCTTGATTCATGGACGATCATAACCTAACTGTCTGACACTTCACGATCCTCCATCACCCTCTATCCTTTCACACAGCTGTCGCGTTACTTGTGCCTGAGAAACTCGGTCATGTAAATAATTTAAAATCGCAGATAAACGTGAAATATTTTTTCGATAACAAAATTGGATAAAAACGTTGCAAACAGTTGACAAATACGTTGACTACCACATTGACTACTCTACCGCGATTACTCTACCTACCGACTGAACACAATGACCCTAATACTTTTTTAATCCTTTCTTAAACGCAGTGCGTGAGTTACTTCAGTCTTAAATAAATAAAAATAAAAGTAATAAATAAAGTGAAAATAAATAGTCTAAAATATTCCAGAAAGTTTTAGTATATTCCAAAGTATTCTAGAATATCATAGAAGATTCTCGAGCAATAATTATCATTGGGGAATATACAAGAATTTTCTTAAAAATTGCCGAAATTCCTTGAATATTTAGGAATGTTTTACGATAATATAAAAAATTTCAGGGTGGCAGCTGGACGGTCAAACCGTGAAATGACCGGGAAGTTTTTGAGGCCGGGAAATGACAGTGAATTTATTTTTTAACCGGGAATTTTACAAATTTAAGAAGGAAAATCTGCTCGAGGTTGATTTTAATAATTTTTTAAATAATTAGTTGAGTTTTTATCTTCTTTAATTATGATATCATTCCGTTTATAATGTCTCATTCGAAAATCCTTTACTTTGCAAAATTTTCCATTTTATATTTGTATTTGTAACCGTAAACTTTTAATTTAAAGAACTTTAAAATACACTCTTGGAAGATTTAAAAAATTTTTAATTAAAAGCGTTTGAAATTGAAAATTTTGACTTCATCAACTGTAAATATAAATTAATTAATTTTAAAAGAAATTTAACTGTACTTGAAGTATCAAAAAGTGAACAGTAATTGATTTTTTAAGATTTGTTAAGTATTCTATTTAAAAAATGATTCATTTGTAAATGAAATTGTGGAATTTTGATTAATAAATAACAATTGAGCATTTATTATTTATAGAACAATTTAAGGAATTTTTACAGATGTTTAGAAGTTTTGAAAAGATTCGAAATTAATTTTAAACTTGAAATGATTTCATATAATTTAAACGAAGTGTGTGTTCAAAGAAAATTCGGCTATTCGTACTGAAATTCGGGTTAATAGAAATTCCAATTATTTTTAAAGATATTTAGAGGTTGTGAAGACTTTAAATATTAATTTTTAATTTGAAAAAATTTGAAACAATATGTATATTTTTCAAGACTTTGAAACAAAGTTTTAATGCTTTTTATGGATATCTAAACTATTGATAATAAAAATAATTTTGAGGTTAAATGCATTTAATTTAAAATTATTCAATTAAAAAGTGTTAGTTTTTTCCATTTTATACACAGTAAATCCCAGAAGTTACTTTATACTTTATAGTGAACACTCAGCTAAGCTTAGTCCTTTACTTTTGTTGAACAAACCTTTTGTTTCTGTCGACCCTGATGAAGACTTAAAAAATTCTAAGCAAACACTATAAAGTATAAGCCAATCAAAGTGCAGCCTATGTATTCTTTTAGTGTAGGTGAAAGATTTTTTGGTTAAAATAACTTAAATAAAATGGGACGATTTAAAACATGAATACCGCGAGGATTTTCAAATTTGTGGAGGAAATTTTTTCCGTGAAACTAGACTCAGCCGTTTGACGTATCACATGTGTCAAATAAATGTTTTCGTTCGATGAATTTTATCTTTCGTCAGATAAACGGGCTGCAGCGTTTTTATCCAATTTAAGGATATAATTTATTTCTGGAGTTTACAGTGCAAGGTGTAAGTTATTGAGAATTAAAATAAAAAAACTTTTGATTAAACAACTTTTAAGCTTCAGTTTTAAAAGTTCGAAAATTAAGAATTCCAGCTTGAGTGCTTTAATTTGCAGTTAATTTTTTATTTAATTTAAAATTAAATATAAAAAATAATTAATAATAATTATTAAATTAAAAAAAATTAATTAAATATAATTGAAAATTTTATTTTATTCACATTTTTTAATTTAATTAACCGTGAAGAATGTTTGCGAATCGAGAAAAAACTGGTAAATGGCCAGGAATTTTGTTCTTCGATTAAAACGGCCACACTGAAAGTTCCAAAAACTAAGACATTTGAAAAGTCTAGGATATTGCAGAATTCTAAGATACATAGATATAATGGGTTTTAAAAAAAAATGCTGAACACTCTGGAAAAAGCCATATGATCTTTTAACATCCAAAAGATTGAAAAAAAATCAAGAACATGCCACAATTTTAATAAAATTTTAGGTTTAGATAAAAAGTGCCAAATTTTATAAAGAATATTTTAGAAAAATCCAGAATGCTAACAAACTTTCAAGGACATTTTGGGATATTTCATACCCGTGGATGTGTCCTGGTACAAATAAAACTTTTTCTTTTAAACTCACATTCTATATTATGCTTCTGGATAAACCGTTCTAACAATTTCTCCTGCTGCATAAAATTCGATGAATGCAAACAGATCTTTTTTAAGTTAAAAAAGGAAAAGCTTATTTATATGATTGCCTGTATTTTCTAATGATACGAAAGCGATATTCTACAATCTACATTTAATGTGCCCACTGGGTTTAGCAACGCGTGACTGATTTCACGTCGAACAAGTGCATTAGTTATTCGATTAGTCACTTGAATTATCGGACATTTCTCGCGTCACAGAGCGATTAATTATAACAAATGGAGTGCTTTCGATATTGCCCGACTAAGTAACTTTTCCTTCGTGTTTTCGAGCTTCTGTGATTGAATTAATGACAAAAAAAGGATCGCTTAATCACTGAAAAGGAAGGAAATTTTAAATTCGATTTTATGCGAGAACTAGTAGCATTAATAACTCAACGTAGAGGACTCGATTGAATTATTTGATCCGTTAGCCTAATTTCTCATGTCGAGCAGCAAGGTCGTCGAGAAGGAGAGCGAGTCTTTCGACGATAAATTACGCGAGAATGTAATCGCGAGTGTATATCGTACAATCTTACATTATCGTTCTTTTCGGAATTTTTCTTGGTACAGTATGAATTTCTATCGTATGGAGAATATTCGATATAATTAACGCAAGATTGGGACGAGATAAGCGATTCAGGAGCAGCGACGATCAGGACGAGAATAATCGTTTTGCGGAATGGGCATTGAACAGCGTTATGAGCGCGGCTGGGTTGAATTACTCGGATTCATTTTTCACTTCGATTTTACGGTCGTCGAGAGCGAGAGTACTCGATATAATGTTTTCATGCGATGCGAATAAAATTGCATTTTCTTTATTTGCACTTGTTTTAGCACTAGAAGAACCGTGGCTAATTTCACCGCTCACCACTAATTTAATGCTGCTCGATATTTTACGAGATTTTTCCTGATTATATCCGACGAAGCAAAATCGCTTGGAAGTAGAGTCGTTAATGTATACATATGAAATGACGACAGACTCGGAATCACTCCATAATGGAGAAAAGTTGTTATGTCGTTTCGAATTAATTTGCCCGTTACAGTGGTTTTGACCTCAAGTGCTCATTTAAAGAAGTGTTAAATAAATTTAGTGGTTAAAGAGGAGTACTTTACTGCACATTTTCAACTTGAAAATGAATTTTGATTTGAACATGTATAGCTATAAATATAAATCAGTTAAAATTTGAACTGATTTCAATCAGTAACTACCAGGGCGTCTAGTGGACCTGATGACCAATGATGAAATCCAAATCTGGGGACACATAAAAAGCTATTCAGAACTTCAAATTTAAATTAGAAAAATGATTAATAACTTCTTTTTATATCTTTAGGAATTTTAAATAAAAGTTATATTCTCGATAATGTCAAAGTTAAATTGCAACCTGACCACCCGTTAACTGCATCTTTTCAACAGAAACTTAATCCTTTCATACTCAAGTGCAACAATTTAAACCACATTGATTTTTTTTTTGTACCTCGTTAAGACGTTCGTTCACATATCAGGGTTGAATAGAAGGATCATAATGATTTGTAAAGCATAATGATACAAGTCTGTCCTTAAAATGATTTAATTACATTTTTAGGAACTGCTTATATAAACTGTTTAAGATCCGAAACGCCTTTTAGTTCCAATAGAGAGTCCATTTAAGGAAGCGTTCGATTTTCTTTTATCCCCTTTCGGACTTGTGTCTTCGTTTCGATGAGGAAGTCCGCTGCACATGAGGGAATATTTAAGCTCGTGAACTCGTCGTCGTAAAGTCGAACGAGGGAGAGAGAATAGAGACAGAGAATTCCTTAATTGGTGCTCCTCGCCAATAAATACCCCATTACGACCCATCTTTAATTTCGACTCAAGCAATCACGATAGCGATTCCATTTCGAACTGATCGGGATAGCTGGCACTCATCAATGAGTATAATAACACATATAAAATAACTCATGCAATTTAAATGGATGTTCCCTTATGCGTCTGATTCGGCTTCTCCGCAGCTTATTGACAATAACGGTTCTTTAATATTATTTAGTCATCTGTATCCAAATTATATTTCTTTTCGTTTTTCACGGGGATGGTCCTCATAACAGTTTGAATTTTTTTTGAATTTGTTTCTACTCGTAGATCTTGTTTAAAAATACTTTGAATTCTCTTGAATTCTTTTTAATTCACTCAAATTTGACTGAAACCAATGAAATATTTTGGATATTTTTCCATTTCTTTGTTTTTCTTCTTATATAAATTGTTGTTGTATAAATCCACTTAAATCCTCTTGAACTTGTCCTGAAGTTGAAATTGTCCTTGTGTTCACTCCCATTTTATTCAATTTGATGATTCTATTATTTAGTTTTTGAAATTTCGCTTAATTACAGTCCTTTAAATTCTTATCAATTTCATTTAAGTTTCTGGAATTCCTTTGCATCCATCTAAATTCTCTCCAATTCAACTGAAATGTGTGTAATAATTTGAATTTTTTGAAACTCATTTGAATTAATTTGGAATTGACCTTGAATTCTTGTTTTTTAACTCAGGCTGAATTTTCTTGCATTCGCTTGAATTATTCTAAATTCATTACAGTTGTACTAAAACCAGTCGATTTTTTTTAATTACTTGAATTTCAATGTATTTAATTAAACTCTTCTATAACTTCCCTTAAATTCCTCTGAGCTCACTCTATTTTTTTGCATTTATCATAAATTCGTTACAATGCACCTGGCATTCATATCGATATTATTTTTCGCTTTTTTCAAGTAAATTAGGCTTTGACAAGCCCTGTATATTCTTTGTTTATTTCTAACCTTCACAATCTTTGAAAAGCTTCGTGGTTCAATCTACCCCAGCGAGTTCAATATGATTCCTGTTATGCTACAGAATCTTTCGGAAGCTAGCCGCCACAATTTGAATAGTGATATTTAGAAAGTAATGTAACGAATTCGTTACATATATACTAACGTAACCTTGTTCCTGCTATCGATATGAAAAAAGTAACTAGTTAAAAGAAGCTAGTTCTTTCCCTTTCAATGGTAAGTGTGTACCCCTCTCTTTTTATAGAAAAATATTCTCAAGGCGTTAATAATTTACATCATAGGTGTTAAGAATGACATTTCACTTTCGCAATCATGAATTCCCCCTCGAGAAAAATGGCAAAGTCACAAATCGGCGTTGCTTAAGTTGTAACTGCCACGTGTTCTCAAGCAGGTGTTAGTGTCTAGTTCTTATCATAAGAGCTAATCTCGCATTTTCCTATTTTGTCTAGCGAATGGACTCCGCTGAGCTACAGCCTGGAGATTAAACATAAGTAGGAGGTTATTCGCAATTGAACCTGCGACAGAGTCACGGCGCCGCTTTATGGCACCCGGAGGGGCGTTGAGCAAGCGACGCGACGGTATCTCACGACTGCGAATCCCTTCGCGGTGCGTTTACACGTGGCACCTGTGTAAACTCCTTCATCTAATTCCTGGATCGTGTTTTCTGCCCTTCTAAGGTTGCCAGTTCCTCGCGATCCTCGGTCATTCCCCGGGGCTTCAGTCGAGCTATCTTTATCGTACAAAGTGCAAACAAACAGCCATTTTATGACTAATCTATGAAAATGCACTTTTGTACATTACACTACAGGTAATCCGGGGTAATTCGAGGCATAAAGGTAACCCAGTGTGATCCTAGGTAGTCAAATTGTAATCCTAGGTAATCTACCATCTAACCCACTTGTAATCCTAGGTAATTCAGTTGTAATCGTAGGTAATCTATTTGGAATCCTAGACAATAAACTTTTAGTTCAAGGTAATCCATTTGTAGTTTGCAGTATCATTAGCAATCTGGAGAACTCCACTTGTAACGCGGGTTAGTCCTGAGTAATCCACGTGTAATCTTAGATAATCGACTTTTAATCTGATCTAATCCAAGTTATGCAAGGTTATCAATCTGTTACACCATTAAGCCATTTCCGTTTCGGGGTAAGCGTGACTCACTGGGCAGGGGAAAGGAGTAGTGTCTGGAAGGGATAGAGATTTTTCAAATTGATCCAGAATTCTCGTGCTATTTAAGTAAATAACACGTTCGTTCCGCAACACTGCTCCGACCCAGGTTGCTGATCAATCTCTCTAGCAATCACCCGAAGCGAAGAACCTCACGAAGTCGTTATGTAAGGTTCCCCACTTGGGTCCATATCTGTAATTCACAGTAATTCACTTGTAATCCTAGATAATTCAATTGGAACCCTATAGGTAATCATCCTAAAATCTGCAGTAATGCCCTTAGAATTCAGGATAATCTGAGTAATTCAGTTAAATTTTAATTCAAAATTAGAGCATTGCACAATGGTTGAAACAGTTGACAACTCAATAACTACTACATTGAACATTACAAGTACATTCGCATAATAGTGTCTCTCTCTCTTTCGCAACGATTAAAAAGCATTCAAAATTCAAATATTGTGATACTTTTTTTGAAAAAAAGTTTGACACCTCGGGATTTAGTTTGTATATTTCAGTTGAGCATATCGACTTGACCTTGTTCAGCAGCTTGGACAGGTTCTTAAGGGTGTGGCTTAGTCCAGCTTAGAATCTAACTATAACACCACACTGCAGAACGAATCCCGTCGAAGGCAGCACGCGCGGCTCTCAAAGTCACTAGTATAACAAGTTTAAAGGACGCACGCATGCAACGCAATTCCTTATCTTAATCGCGTGAGACAGTAAGACTTACGGTAAGATCACCAGCTGGCAACCGTTAACGCGGCCTAGAGTCTTTTGAAATGCCACAATCCGAGTTATGCCTCCCATCGTACGGATTTTACATGTCGATGCCTTGAATCAGAGGTTTGTCCCGGAAATAGTCGAGGGAATTCATTCCCTGGGGATTATGTCGACTTAGCCTGCAATAAACTAACTTCTAACCGCGATTGAAATAGATGGATTCCTAATGGAATGAAGGCATTTAAACATGTCAATGCATGGAATGAAAAACAAAGTTCACGATTTTTAAAAATATTTTCGTCGGAATTTGGAAAAAATTATTCTACAGAACGCGTTCAAATTGGAATCATTTTTAAATTGAGAAATTATAAATTTTTTTGGTTTGAATTTAAATCGATGCGAATTGTGTAATTCATAGATTAAGGCCTTTTAATATTTGAGCGTTCATAAATTTAGACGTATAAAAGCGAACAAATCCAGATTGAAATTGCAAACATTAGACAATTTATAATAATATTATTGGCTATTAGAGTTTCAAATTTGTCAATTTTGAATGTTCAGTTTGAAGACCGGGAAATGACAGGAAATTTGTTTAAGTTTTGGGTGACAACTCTGGTGATATAAAGTTGGTTCCAGGATTTCTAGTCGTAGGATTACTGAAACAGTGAATAATTGAATGATCTGTTCATACTTTCCTGGTGGAGTTTCCGAATGAAGACGAAGATGGTGATCACTCCATATCGTGTTCTCGTGAACCATAAAAACAGTGTTCCGCCTAACTGTAGAGCTTAATAGTTGACGAGTTTGCAGACTTTACGGGGTCCATTAACCAGTGGTTAGTCCGGTCTAGTTTAGACCGTTTGAACCCGGTCGCGTGAGTCTGATTGCGGGTTGAACAACTTGAATAGTTGGATAATGGTGGCGCCCACCTCTCGGTAGCGGTACCTTCCCTATCTTTACAAGGTAGTTGCTCTTGCACTTAACTAACAAGTCGTACCCTTTTGCCTCCTTTTGCATTGTCGCTTTCTCGACAGTCATCTTTCAGCCATTATTCAAACTCCTAACAGGAAATTCATTCCTCATTTTCTAATTCCATTTTGACCTTAATTGCTTCTATTACCTTTACATTTACTTTTCTGAGATCATAATTGTGAAAAATCTCCGATTTTCCCAAAGTTAAATAACAATCAGTTTAAGTAAACACATGACCCAAGCTTTTTAAGCAACAGATTTATGTCGACCATTATAAAAATTATCCCAAAATCTTTTATCTTTTTAATGATCACATTTAAGTTTACTTTCGTTCACCATAGTCAGCTCCACGTAGCCTCGATTAGTCCAATCGTAGAGCGCAGTCAAGCCGAGGGCTGAAAGCAGCGTCACAGCCGACACTCATTAAAAAAATTCCTGAGGGAGAAGTATGTAATTATCGGGGAATAATGGACACCCTAGGCGGCCTGGTAACTTTGGTCCATCGTACGGGGCCTGTAGAGAAACCCCAGTCGGAGATGTATCGTCTGCCGGCTGCCAAGCGACTTATGACTTTTTTTTCCTCTCCTCCGCCATTTTGGCATTCTCGTTAGGTCCGCTTTAACGAAATGGTCTCGTGAAGTAGACACCAGTCGACGCCTTTTAGTTTCGCAACGAGATACTAATGTGATAAGCCAACTCGACCCTCGCATTATAAAATCCAGAGAGTATTACGGAAGCCCTGAGAATTTAAGGTTTAACAAAGTAACCGATTAGCATCAATTTTCCCTGGTATAAAATATTTTGAAATACGGGTTTACCTCGTTTGATCGAAAGCTTCTACAATTCTTTCGAATACAACCTGAATACAGGTCTCACCGTTAAGATTAGTTAGGGTCTGTTTGCCTCAAGCTATACTGATGGCTGTATATCACGCAAGGCTATATTGAAACACTGGTCATATATTTTCCATCAGCAGGGCCTAGAAAATCCAAGGAATTATAAAATCAAATTGCTATCACACGGCTCATTTAACTTATTAAATTATTAGGATTGTGTGTATAACTTTCCCTTTCAATCTTCACATCCTTTAGTCATTAGTATAAATGCATGTCATCTTAAAGCTTTTAATCAATACAAATGCCTATTAATCATTTCTAAGTGATGTGCCACGGAAGTCATTCGTTACAATGCAGCATAGTTATTTAATTAAAAAGTTAAATAGATCCATGAATTCAATCAACTATCGCTTCAAAGCAGTACCTGATTTGAAAATAACTGATATAAACAATTAATGAAATCAAGTGATAACGGAACAACCGATCCAGCAAGATCTTTCCTGTCTTAATACTCTCAGGTTGCTTTACAACTTCATCCGCTTGACCTTCTTACTTTGAAAATCAGGACTTGCAAAAAAGGTATGAAATGCGATATGTTATCGAATGGGCGAAGATACAAGATCATTTGTCTAGTTGAACCGAATGTCAGCCTCACTGGTGGTATACTTGGAAGATCTTGACGAATCGCGTTCGATAGTAGTTAGCAACACGAAGGTGGATTCGTATCAGTGACGTGCAAATCGATCTCGGGACGCGACCTTCGGCACGAATCAGGCGTTTCTCGCATCAGGAGCCTTGAGCACCACTAGGTAGATACCTACACCTAATCTCGTACCTGTTTCTTGCTCGAGGTGGCTGCATCTCTCCCTCCTCGCCACTGTCGATGATTCCTCTCCTGTTTCTCGTCCGCTCCTTCTAACTTCCTCTCTATTATAAATTCTGCGCTAGAGGCTGCAGTCTCTCACCTTTATTTGGGCGAAGCCAGTCTTGCACTTTGGGCCAGATGCAGCACGAATGCAGTTGAGGACCCTCGACCCACACACTTCTGCTCCGCCAGGGGCTCCAAACGAGTTTTAAATTGCTTCTGGCACGGGGATTTGAATGCAAAAACATGCTAAGATACAGAACGGAATAATCAAACGCAGCTGATCACAGTTCTACGTAAATTTTTCTTTAAAGTCAGGCATTGTTCTAGATAGACCAAATGTACGTTTTTGTACTTGATTTTTGTTCCGAAAAATTTCTCTCTTGTTGGAATGCTTTCCCCGTGTGCCCTAAGGATAGACCCAGGAGAAGGGGTATAAGACTTAGGCTAGAAATTATGCGGCAGGTGGTTGAATGCAACTTGTGTTCAGCAAGGGGTAACCAGCGCTATAATCTGAATTATGATCTTACGCATGCATAAGCGAACATGGCTTTGCCGATGAGTCAGTTTTATGAACTAGCACCATTTTATCGTACCTCTCCGCAATCTATCCCCCGGAAGTTGGACGCTGATCATCAAAGAAGACCTATAGTATTCTAGCTCGCTGGTATCATTAAACATTTTTACAAGATGCAACACGCACGGAAAAGAGATAGGAATTTATCATCAAGAAATCAACTGAAGATGAAATTGAAGAGCCACTGTTCTGTTTCATCGATGCATAAATGTGCACGAGAAGTTTAGGACGATCTGACGACTAATATAAAAATTTTGATTTGCATACGTCATTTCAAAACGAAGTGAACGAGCTTTTAGACGTGAGCTGTTTATAACCTCGGTTAAAGTGAACACCTAGCAGGTTTGCCGGGTGTTAAGTGATTAAATACCAGTTTGATGGATCTTTTTCTTTAGGCATTCTTTAGACTGCTGGGTCCTTCGTCATATCAGATTTACTGAGCGAATTCAATTGGCGGCTTTTTAGAACAATTCCTTCGTGACATGATCCTAGATAATCATGTCTTAGCGAGAAGAGAATCCTGTGAAGTGGTTCTTACCCTTTGATGTGCAGAAAACGCTACTAAATCAGATATGGTTGTTAGATCTTGATGTAGGCCGTGACCCTCATCTAAAAAATCTGACAACAAAGGGAGGCTTCACAATCTCTGAATCTGACAATCTCGTTTTGCATGCGTGTATGCTCTCACTGCTGCGGAGGCTTCTCGAAAATAAGTGTATGAGATTGACTATATACAATGTGATAGACAGCCTTCTAAAACGAATGGACCTCGTCATTCCTCGAGTAATGTTCTGACACTCAAAACCCAGAAAATCTCGCTTGAAAAGAGGGAAATGTAAACTTCTTCGGGCTTCCTGACTACGGAACCTTCGTTTTTTCTCGGTTGCAATCATCACGCGACGTGAATAGCATAACCTTTGACTTTCTTGCTTCCCATTGCTACCAGTCAAAAAGCTTGTGGGAGCTGGGTTCCTCGAGGCAAAATTAGTTACCATTTGTGCCTTCCATTCACAAATGTCCGTCAAGAAATTCAGTTTGCCTTATTGCCTTCGCTAAATGGCCTCGCATTTCAATGCAGCCTCGTCGGTCTTTTCAAGAAACAAGCATACATTACGCTGCAATAAATCATGCACGATGAAACGAAAAATGCATGAATGGAAAAAATGCAATCAAATTATGCTCTCGAGGGGAAAGAATTATGAATTGCGTTGCCGAAATGTTGAGCTACAAGGACTCTGGTCTTATTTTGGAGTCGATTACCAGGCACAATATTGGAACATTTTTTGACACCTTTGTGTATTGCTTTAATCTATTATCTTAATTCATTCTGACTAGCCGAAAATCCCAAAAATGACTTGCAGTAGTGTGATGATGCTCTGAAGCAGGGCTGAACTGTCTGCGGTTAAAGAACAAGATCCAGTCGAGAAATCGAGTACAATATACATCATGTGACACAGCATAATTTTTATAATCATTTAGCAATATCGGTTTGAGATTGACACATGTGACAAACTCTTATGACTTTGTTAGTACCGGTAGTCAAATCCCGTTGCACGATTGATCTTCGCCTACTAGAGGAAGTTCTTATTCGTGCACGATATCGGCCGTGACTATAATATAATAGATTCGGTTTGGTTACCATCGAATCACTGCTATTTCTCTGCTTGACTATACTTCCTTTCCAAGAGACCTTGACCTCAACAGGCAGCCGTGAATACAATCGACACTGTCTTCGAACGCGTTCGTTACTACCTTATCGTTTGTCGTTAAGTCGGCCTGCTCTTTTGTCTATAGCTATAAATGCGACTCATATGAAATCTAGAGCACTGCTATTGGTGAATTTCCCATTGAACAAAACACAAATCACGATAGCGATCGCATTGTTAGGGATTGTCGGCGGCTAGCAATGATTTTTCATGGCTAGCGCGTAAATGGCGCTAAAATATCCCGATAAGTTTTACGCTGCCAACGCGACTGGTTCGGAATAGACATGTCATGGAAGGATCGACCAGTTAGAATTCTTCCGGTCCATCTCCTCTAATTGTATATCATTAGGATCAGAACTTTGCATAAGACTCGTTTAATCCCGATTGCCATTTGTGCCTAATCGTGACATGGCAGTTGTGCCGACGAGCCTCTTTATCGAAGCATGATTCAAATCTGTACGGAAAAGCGTAATTTTAATGACAACTCTTGTGCATATTGGGTATAACATTGTTCCACGCGGTCAGCACCTATTCCTATAGTAAGGTCATAGACTCAGATCCTATCGTATCGAATTGTTGCGCTATCAGATCACAACATTACATTACTTCACATGTACATGTGTTTCGTATAAGATACTACAGGCACGAACTTTCTTATGTATAATTGTATATCATATCCCAGTTCATCCTTACTTCCTCTTTCGACAAATTTTTTGCGGTGGAACTTGTGAAGCATTTTAATGTAGGGAGTAACTATTACTACAAATAGAGGAAGAAAATAACTTGTATAGAAGTGACAATGATAAACAAGTATGATCAGGAATCGGACAGACAACCGGTTGGCCTGGATTCTAAGCTTCGATGAATCCGGAGACACCTGACGAGAGGAAAGTGGTAATATCGATGAGAGGATGTGCAACTCAACTGTGTTACAATCTCTCACATGAGCCGGTTGATTAGTTTGAATAGGTAGGGCAAATGATAGAGTCGATCAGAATCTCTTACGTGATTACCGTTAATGCGAATGGATAGAACGATGACAAGGACGAATTCTCAAGATGTTGCAAAAAGCGGTCGTTACATGGCTAGTCTTCCAAGAATTATCGATCATTCACTAAAAATCAGCAAGGTCGTTCCTGCCGTTTAAATACCAATTGATTGAGAAGTTGAAGCCCCTAACATCGTCGAAGATTGCTGTGTGTTCACAATTAGTCACAATCGTCAGTAGATTCTCCAGCCCGTTCTAAAATGGAGGAATTCTGTTAACGTAACGTCAAGTATTTCATCTAGACATTTTATCGGTACTTATGTCTCGTACTGCCATTTCAAATCGCTTTGACAAGAAAATAATGGACTAATGCTAATCATACATTTTGCAATCGTAACTGATTATGACAGATATTTTTTGTAGTAACAAATCGCAGAGATACTGACACGAATTTTGTGGCGGATGATATTTCATATAACGGATAGAAAGTTTTTGAGAAGGCAATTCCGTCTTCCTGTTTCTTTACTTTCCACATATCCATCTTGAGCCGAAGCCTCGTTAAATTGCGGGGAATCCTCTGGATGTCGTTCCACTTCCAAGGAGAAGATACCGGAGTCTCATGCAGTCGGAATACCGCGGGAAGAGGAACGATGTCGGGTAGAAAACAGAAGGCCATTATCCGACACACCAACCATCGAACCAAGTAGCTAACCATCCGACCAATGAACCGGCTAACCAACCAAGCGCCAAAGCCTATTACCATTTGTTCTCCTGACCGCGTGATGGAATAGGAATTCAAACTTTTACGTGAATAAACCAAGCAAATTTATAATAATAAGAAGTCTATACCACAATTGCATTCCGGGTCTAGGAAAGGCGCCAGGTTTCTAGAATTGCTCGCTAGGGAGATGAATAAAGAGACAGAAAAACGCGGTGATGAAGGAGCCAATGAAACAGAATCTCAGAGGGAAATGAGCGGGAATGCGAGGAGCGGGAGGCACTGCTCAAACAATTAGCAATGAAATCTGTTCCCAACGGGTTTTCTCCAATAAATTGTAACGGGATTATGTTTGCATTCGTCAGGTTTGTTACAATGAGGTAAATGGATTGTACAATCTCTATATATTAAATAATGGATCCCATTGGATAATATCTAGAATTATAGAATTTTCTAATGAGAAATATTAAAATCTAGTATTCGAGGTATTATAATCATTAAGTAATTAGATAACCCCAAGCTATATAATGTCTTGTGCAAATGTATTGATAAATAGCACTAATATGCCTTTTTTGCAGGATATTAACCTCCAGTTATCACGTCTAGTTGGTATAATTAATTTTTCTCGGTAAATGAAATTAATTGAAGAAACACTCTATGAGGGGTAAACTTTATTCTCAGCTTAGGTAGTTATTTGCTATACTGGTTATCTGAAAGGCAAACATTCAAAGAACGTTAGCTGGTCTGAAAGATTGTAGAGCGGGACCAAACAACGACGCATGTGCGTGAGCATTGTCTCTTAAGAGCTGTAAATACTTCCACAGGGCACTTTCGCTGCTCGCTGTCCCGAGAATCACAGAAAGACCAGACAAACACAACCAGAATACAGGGAAATCATCAATCTTGTCTTCGAATTAGTTTACAATTGCCTCTGTATACTTGATTTTAACTTTTTTAAAGTATATCAACTGTTCATCATCTAAGAGAAAAATTTAGTCCCAGAGATGGTTTTGAAATAAAGGATCAGAACGACGAGAGCGAAGATGATTCGAAAGATAATGTAACGACGTTGAAATGCTTCAAAGGACACTCGGCGGAGCTTGAGATTGAAAGTGGTGTCTCTCTACGAATGACGAGCACCCTATTCTCTCTTCCGAAGCAAATCACAGATTTGCGATCTTCCTCACAGGCAGATGCACCGGGCCTTGTTGGGCGATCCTTAATGAAGTCTGACAGACGAGGCCGGTCGCCTATGCACGAAGTCGAAGCAAGCATAGCCTTTCGGTGACGGTAAGGGACACCATGTAACCCGGGAACACCACAACAAACTCGTGTCGCACGCCATAAGCAGTGGTTCGAAGGAAGTGAAACCGAACATGACGCTTGAAGATTACTGTTATACATCTCACGAATATTTAAATAATATGAGACAGCATTCCACTTTTGAATAATCTTTTTGCATACTTTTTTGTTTTCGCTTTATTCGTAGCGAGATCTTAGGGTTTGCACCATGTCTCTTCTAATTCGCACAAAACACCACATGAAAACTTCTGATTTTGCGAAGTTTTGATGCGATTTTCTAACTCAATTGGACACTTGGCCATTTTGTGTTGTGACACCAGGGGGATTTAGAAATGACTGTGCATTTCTGTCAAATTGTATAGGCAGAACCATGTACTTGAAAGTGAAGGAAAAAAAATGTTCGGGGTAGGCGTGACTGACTCGGCGGGAAAAGGAGTAATGTGTGGAACGGATACAGAATTTTCAGATTGATACAGAATTCTCGTGTTATTTATGTAAATAACACGTTCGTTCCGCAACACTGCTCCGACCCAGGTTGCTGATCAATCTCTCTAGCAATCACTCCAAGTGAAGATCCTCATGAAGTCGTTATGTAAGGTTTTCCCACTTGGGTCCATTAGTGGCCAAGATCTTTGGTTTCAGGCGTCATTCACTCTACTGACTCTTTATTAACTATTTGCTGCCATACTTTCCTGTCCTGGCATACTTCTCTAGCTTCTTTTATGCCCATGCATTTTTTTATGCAGACTTTCGTGTTTCTGTGACTTCTTATGTCTCTTCTAACTAGGGTCTCATTCACACATTCTAACCATTCTTTCCGCGCTCTACCTCTGGACACGCTGCCATTTACTTTATCTTGATACACTGGTTTCGTTAGTCGTACATTTGGCATTCTCTCAACATGCCCGAACCATCTTAACCAATTTCTTTCCCATGTGTCTACTAGCGTCTCTTCTGCATCACATTCTTTTAGAATTATCTCGTTACTTACTTTGTCCATCAGTGTTTTCCCTTCATTTTAAGAAAAAAAATGATCCCTGAATTAAGAAACGGTATTCTATGACCACACAAATACTAGACTATCCATTGTATTCACAGAAAGAAACTGAATTAAAATTTTGTTGCATGTAAAATTCCTCGCTGTTAATGTTTACATGCTATTTGGCGAAAGTTTATCCTACGATGGAATAAAGCTGTCGTCTGCTGCGGCGTCCTTAGCAGCAATAGGAAAACATCAAAGTATGAGTAAATTCGAGCTATAAATTGCGACAGCAGAGTTAAAACAAAGCAGAAAAAACAAAAGTGAAAATTTGTTGCAGGTAAGACTTGCAACGGTTACCAATTGAACATATTTCGGCGAAAGTTTAACCGAGGTTAGGAGAATAATTTTGATCTCGTCTACTGCATCACGCTGAAATGAGTAAATTTCGGTAAAACATGTAGAATCAGCAACAGAAAACACGAAAAAAAAAACTCGTCTTACTGATATATCTCTTCCGAAATAAATTACGCTATTTTAGATGAATTCGAACGTATTTAATACCATTTAGCAGAAAGCGCATAAAGTAACTGCCAGATGGGAGTCCCCATTTGTCTCGAATTTAATGATGTTAGACGCCGATTGGCAGCACTGGCATCGTAATTCTTGCTACATCACGAATAAAAATTGAGCGATTAGAAGGCGAAAGATTATTCAAGCAAGGTTAAATATCGGAAATTACCTTCAATTCATGTCAAGTCTACCTGGTAAGGTTAATTTTTGTTGCGGTGAATTTTTCACCTGGAATCGATATAAACTTTATCTTTCGTTTTTTCTCTGTTCGCCTTCTTATTTTTAAGCTAAATGAAATTTGGTTTAGAAATGTTAAAAAGCAGGACAAACGTAATATCAGCCAACCATTATCGTTTGGCCCGTTGAAGTTTGTTTGCTTTAGGAAGAGTACGTAAAACATTTTAAAAATGCTTTACTTTTGAAAATACAAACACAAATAGGCCAGAGAGCATTGAGCTGATATATTTTGTGTCGTCCAAAATTTCAGAAAGTTATTTTCAGTTTAAAAATTAAATAGAGGGAAAAAACACATGTGAAACACGGCAATTTATGACAACATAGTTTACTATTTGCCCTTAAATCCTTTCTAATGACTAATAAACGTCACTAGAAACGTATTTATCGCAGCATGTTTAGTGTTTTATAGTTTCTGAAACAGCTTCTCTCTTCATAATTCTGTCTAGCCGTTGTTGAGTCCGCCACAACCTCGTATAGACGGTGATTTCAAACTAGAGGGGAATCGAATAGAAACCTCGTCTATTTTCAACGTCTTATAGGTTACTGTTTTTGAGTAGCTTTCGATAGATTCTTTAATACAATAGGAATCAGATTGAATTGCAGAAGAGGTAGATTAAAAGCAGGAATTCGATGAAATTCGATGAAATTCATATGAATTCCAGGTGAATTTTAACGAATTCAGGATACATTAAAAAAACAAGGAATTAAATAAAACTCAAGCGGATTTAGAAGAATTCAAGGTAAATGAGAATATTTCATTGACTCCAGTACATTTGGAGTGAACGTAGAAGAATTCAGGTGAATTTAAGAGAATTTCATAG
The DNA here is from genome assembly GCF_010883055.1 of Belonocnema kinseyi. Classification (NCBI taxonomy): domain Eukaryota; kingdom Metazoa; phylum Arthropoda; class Insecta; order Hymenoptera; family Cynipidae; genus Belonocnema; species Belonocnema kinseyi. The sequence goes on from NC_046664.1 coordinate 45,763,613, forward strand.
ATGCTTATTTGAGTGAATTAATTGAGTAAAATTAAGTGAATTTCTAAAAATTCAAGTGACTTGACAAGAATTGAAGTGAATTCACACGAATTAAAGAGAATTCAGCCAGAGTTAACATACCAAGATAACTGCAAAGATTTTTTAAAAATAATTCAGTGTGAATTCCAAATGAACTCAAATGATTTGCAAAAAATGAAAAATATTATAGTGATTACAGTCAAACTGGAGTAACTTAAGAAGGATTGAAGGGAATTCAAAAGACAGATAAAATATATTGGAATTTTAAATAATATAATTCAGCGTAACTTAAAAAATCATTAAATTGCCATCTAATTGAGTAAAATAATCCATTGATTTTAATCAAATTAAGATGAATTTAGAAGGATTCATAAGAGTTATATGAAATTCATAAGATATAAAAATAAATTTAAAATAATTCAAGCGAATACAACAAAATCGATCAAATCAAAACAAATTTCATTGTGTTCAGATAAATGAGGGTGACTATAATGAGTCAATAAGATTCTTATAAAATCTACAAGAAAGTGATTCGAGGAAGAAAATTAACGACATTGACGATTTTCACGAAATTAACTAAGAAAATGTTACTGTTTGAAACAGTAAAGATAGCGATAACTAGTTACTTTTTTCGTGACGGTGTCGGTAACAATAACTAGTTGCTTTTAAAAAGAAACGTGCCTATCACTGATTGCCCCTGTTTCCGCTGTCATTCGTGGTCTTTAAACTTTAAAGTCCTGAACGTTACGCGGAGAGAGGAGGAAAGCTAGAGTGACGAAAACAAGGATAAAGAAAGAGAGACAAGTAATAGTAAGCAAAGGCGAAAAAGCGAGTTTGCAAAATTTACAGTGACCATAATCGCTGTTAAGGCGCATCCACAGTACAGTTGCCGGCATCGTCTTACCCTTGTAGATTCGCGAAGCGACATTGCCAACACTGCCCGTATAAAGTTCCACTTCATCCCGACTACCTTCAACCCCAATCGGCTGTGAATATACGATTCGCTTAATGGTTTGTATAGAGCTATTTATTATTGGGTCCCTCGCCACCAATTTACTATCGCCTAACCAGTCGAAGCTTGCCAGACATTCGATTTCAAATTATTCTCCTTGTATATCAAACCCCGACAGACTTTAAATTAGGGTTTCTAGTTCACACAGAAAAAAATTTGACCCTAAAAAAGTCACCAACTTCTAGCTAGATCCGGATACGAGAAAAATTCATTGGATATTGTGGATTTTTGTAAATAATTTTCAAATGTTGAGAAATAATTGTCGAAGACGCAAAAAATCAAATACAGTTCATCACTTTTTTTTCTTCAATAATAACATAAATATTACTAATGATTGGAAAAAGGTTCTCAGATAACTTAAACTGGTTTATGTTTAGAAGCTGACTCATCAGCAGTCTTCGAGGGTTCGAATCCTTCTAGTTGCGAATTTATATATATACTATAAATTAAATTACACACATAAAACTTCTCTTTTTATATTCAAGTCTAAAATTTCAGGAACTGTTCCTAAAAAAGATCGAATTTTCTATACATTTCTCATAAAATTCATATTCAATATTTCATTTTTTTCTCGTATCCAAAACCTAGTTACAAGTTCGCGACTTTTTCACGGACACATTTTTTCCATGTGAAAATAAGAATCAGCCATCGATGTGCCCGACCCATCGTTAATGAAATATCTTTTTTCTGTTTCAGGTAAGTTACCCTCTGAAAACATCATACGAGGACTCGTAGGTCCATTTTCTTTCTTCCGGAGGATGGAAATTCGACCAGGAAACTAGAAAATCCCGAAATTGAGCGGGAATTTACTGAGATTGGTAAAGAACCGGGAAATGGAAGCGAATTTACTTTTTTAACGCATATTTTGGTTAGTCTTTTTTTTTTATCCAAACACTTTAAATGTCATTTGATATCACATGGAGACATGAGCGTAGCAACTGGGTCCTTATCCAGTTATCATTCTGATATCTTCATATTAAATAATCTGTTATTGACAGCTTTTAAGCTATTTTTAAGAGCGAAAGAGTAGGTGCTGGAAAAAATATCTGATAATACTTTAAAGAATCAAAATATTATGAATGGTGATATTTTTTAGTTAACAAATTTTAGCTTTTGATTCGCATCTATATTCAACTAAAAAAGAAAATTACTGGACAATTATAGTTATTTGTTTATGCCAAATTTGGAATGATACAACTTTAATTCTGATTTTATTATTTGAACGTTTGATCTCTAAAAATTGTATATGATATAGTTATAGATATTATGTTTGTGCATAAAAAGCAATCTTTTCTATAATATTTAAAGACTTTTTTAATTCTTTATATTCGAAATAATTAAAAATTTATGAGTAAATTCATTTTAATCTATCGATTTTGTTCAATTTCAAATGGAAAGTCTTCATAGTTTGACATTTTTCAGTTTAAAAATTTTTTAAATTACATCCAATTATAAATTGGTGGATCTTTGAATGCTTGAATTTTAGAGCTTAAATGTCCAGGATAAATTGTGGAAGCCCAGAAAAAAGTTCGAGACGTGGCAAAGAATTTTTTTCTGAGTCTTCAGTAGCTACTGCCTACCCTCTCTTAAGAAGTAAGCCGCGTTGGACAAACCTCCTACAAATTTTTTCAGCTATGTAATAAATGTTATTACTAAATGTCTAGCAAAGTCACAAGCTAGCACACGCAATGGAGGTATTCAAGCTGCGAGCATGGATACGCCTTAATGCCATTATAAATTTTATCGAGCGACAAGACATGTCAGCGTTGTTAAAACCGCACCAACAACTCTCGTTCGGATAAGCCACACTTTATCATTGACTATTTTCTTCAAACGATAACAAGGCTCAGTTCTGCTTTCATTAATTCTAATCATTCCTGTCCAAGAATATTCTTTCCAAACTCTTCTGTTAAGAAACAAGCTAAGTTAAGTTTTATTCCTGAAAAAAAAACAGGAAAATAACAGTAAAGGCAAAACCACTCTGTACATCATCTCTTCCAGCTGCTCGCGTACGCCAGCATAGCCTTTGTAAAATGAGATATATTATCGCGTAATGAGCGCTAGCACATCCATTAAACGGACGCGTGTATCGGTGTAAACGCATCTCTTACGTGTCGCGCCTTTCCTCCGCGTTGGTCTCGCAATGGCAGAAAGCACGGGGTCGAGGGCATTCGCGGAAGTGCCTCGAGGAGGGTTGACACGGCAAATATTGCCGTCGTAAATTTCACCAGTGTACTTCTCTCACCTGAGCGTTACGTTGGCTGCTGCCGGTGCCAAGTGCCAACCTTTTGAACGCCTCGCTGCGCGGCATTGCTTTCCGTATGCTGTTTTATGATTGCGGATACGTTAGATTTGCGACCAACGCTTCAAAATTACATGACTCTTTAGTACCACCTTTTTCCATCACTAATCACTCTTTGCCATCACTCTTATTCCTTGTACCTATATGCAAAGAATCGACTGTTTTGCCTAGATAGGACAGGAATCAATGCTCTAAATTTATGTATAAGAGCCAGCCCACGACTCGTCCTCACACCTGCTTTATCACGAGATCATATGCACGGTATGGCCCTTGTGGATCTCCCTTAATGACGATTGCAATTCCAGCGCACTGTTACTCCTCCAAACTTGTTTAATCAAACAAATTGTTCTGTGAGTGATTTCTTGAAATTTCAGTCTGATTAACATTCTCTAGCATCTCCTAAGAGACCAACTGGTGCGATTTTAATTTTCTCCCTTAAAGTAAGGGAGCGGATATATTTTTGAGTGAGGAAAATACTAGAGGGGTTGTGTTGGTTGGGGGTGGGGGGACTGCCTGCCGTCACCACGGGGGGTTGCAGCGGTCAGACTGTATCCACGATCTCGTCCCGAAATGGGTATGAGGACGAGTCGTGGGGCGCCCGCTAAATGAAAATGTTCATACCTAGTATATTCGTTAACAACCCAGAGCTCCCTTTTTAATGAAACTAGGTTTTCTTTAACAGGCGGGTATAGTTGAATCAACTGAGTTCCCACGATTCTGTTTACGAGGAATTCTTGTCACTTCAACTCGATTTGTTTTAACCGAAGTTCAATGTTGGTTGCAACTTACACCACGTTTTAGCTATTTATAATAAGTTTTTTCTTCTTAGAGAAATACCATGCAGTCGTATCCTCCCAGATTTTTTAACGGAATTTCGCAGAATCTACTCGGATGTGGTTAACCTTCTGTGATCAAATGATAAATCAAATTTAAAGAAGTGAGAAACTATTGTTTCGTCGCGAACGCGGTGTAATGTCAGAGACGTACTCAGCTGGTATTTTGTGGCGTGTCACGTTTTTCTGTGGTCACCATAGAGCGTGCGTGGTACGAATCAGATGGCAGATCGAAGGCAGAGGTTCTTGTTACTCTATTTTTGCAATTTGATCGGTACTCAGTTGGTACTACCGTTCCCTGAGACCCTCACAAAAACACCCATCGCCAGTACTTCTGCCCTCGATCAAGCTACTTCTTTTGGCCACTCGTCTTCTTTCTTCGCTCTACACGTTCTCCACTCTGCTTTCCTCCATTCTCACTGACATATTTCTCTCTTTGGGGAGAAGATGATGCTGATCCTTCGGTGGTTGTGCACCCGCTCGTTGGTTTGCGGTGGAAACAAGAAATGTCGGGCTTGTTCCTGGTAATCGGACGCATATCGTTGGAAAACGCTCCAGGGCCTGCAGCTTCGAAGAAACCGAGACTTTGGGAGTAGGGCTTGCTTATTTGATCGAATACACGCATAAAAAATTGAATAATGGTCGTTTCTCTGACGTGATCCAATAAGCGAGTAACGAGCTTTCACTCCCCTGTTTCCCCAAAAGAGAGCAACTCTGTTTACACGCGATTAAAAGCAATCCTAAGCAACACTTAAATGTTAAACGGGACTTTGTTTTTCATTTTTAAACCTATTTTTAGTTTAGTGAGAAGATACTTCCCATAAAATTTATGCGAGCCGCTTGATGGCACTTGAAATCGAGTGTTATTACCCGCAGAGCCGAACCTAAGCCGGCTAGGATGATCTCACTGAACGAGTTATGTTGTCGATTCGCGTGATGAAGTTAATCGCAGCGATACTTTAACGACATCTTAACGATTCTTTAACGCTCAGTTTACAAAGAATAGCTCGTACCAACGAAATAGTCTGAGACATGCAAAATGTGTTCAAGCCCTTGCAATACTTACTAATTGGCTTCGCTGATATTTTACTGTCGGCCACTTAATATCTCGTTTGCCTACCATTCAAGAAAACCTGATCCAGTCCTACTTCCCAGCCCTCCCACCGAGATGCCGGTCGTCTCTGCCATGGACTTTTCGCAAAGTTGTGACTTATTATACAATTCAAAATGCAGATTAATTAAGATTAATTTGTAACTTTGAGCAATTCAACGGTGTACATATAAATGAAAGAAATGGTATGTTCATTCTTTGCAGGGTCCAAGATGCAATCTTTTCTTGACTGTATCTCACTTTCCTTTCAAACATCCATCGACTACTCTTCGCTGATTAATTATTGTCTCTGGCATTCGCGCACGGCTTCAGTAATGGTACTCAATCTGTCTGTTTGCCGGAGGCAACAGGTCAGGGCCGTTTGTTCGGATTCCTGTTGGTGTTCTACGCAACACCTGCAAAGGCCCTACGTTCCGGATCGTGTAACGTACGCTGCTCGTGAAGATAATGATCGTCGTTAAGAAAGTGGCGATGACGGAGAACGGATTGGCACTCGTCAAGCTTCCTACTCATGATTTCTCATTTTCGATCATTCGACCTCTGATCCGCGATGATTTAATGCCAACTGATTGACATTGATGCAATGACGAATGGGCTTTTTGAAGAAAAAGATTGCCTATCCATTCTCCGATGCGTTGCGTCAAATCCGCAATAATCTAACTCGTCATCTCTCTAATTGCTTCTAATGTCTCTTCTTTTGTTAGTTTCTTTGATAGAAACGAAGATCATTGATCAAAAAAGCTTTTCCATACAATAGTATATCCTTATACTATATCTTTATTCTTTATATATCTTAACAGAAGCAATGTACTTGGTTCGTCATGCTCTTTTCGATGTTATCCAAGTAGATTAGACTTCTATCTTAATAATCAGTATCAGAATTTAAGGACAGAGTGGTGGAGCATGTAACTTGTCCTTTGTGTAGATATACGAACGCACCATCAATCCTTATTGATATTGGTACGCATTCCGAGGTATTCAGGGACACGCCTCTGACTCTTCCTTGTTGACTGATACAGAGTGCCAGTAATTACAGGGCCTGTCATATCATTTAGATAGCCCTTTCGGTTTTCGGTTATCCATAGGTAGAACCGACATCAGCTACAATTACGATGCGATCCTAATATTAATCAATGCAGGCGCCCTTTACGATTTACTTATGCATCGGCTTTTTCGGAGGCTACAATTAGCCATACATTAGGCCTTGCATACTGTGAGGTTTGTTGATCGCGATGATGATAAACTTGTGACAGCTTCCGGCTAACAATCATTATGTTATGCTTCGAATGCACGATTTTTTTCGACTTTTTGGAGAAGAGCATGACTAAGTTTTTCTGTTTTAGTGAGTAGGTTCATTAGTTTTGATTTTAATAAAATTGAATTTTTTTAAATCTAATCTTTTTAAATCCAAAACTTCAACAATTGAACCATTTTAATAACTTCAAATTATCTGTAGTTCAGCAGTTTTAAGTTTAGAATTTAGAACATTACACATTTATTTATCAAATTTCGAATTAATATAAAGACGATAAAACAGTTCTCGGAATAATATTTGCAATTGAAGACATGAGAATGCCAACTGGATAAGGATCATGTAAGATTGGAAACTTCAATGGTCCTTATTTAGTTGTCATTCTTATTTCTTCAAGTCTTTCGACTGTACTTTGAATAAAATAGGATATATGATCAAGTCTTATGGCACTATTTTTACCAACAATATGATTTACCATCGAATAATATATAAGATCATTCAAACCTTTTAAATTTTTTTTAATTAATAGGGTTGTTATATTTGAAAAATTTCAGTTCGATAACGTTTTAAATCTAATGGTCCATTTTAAATTCAATTAATAAAAATTAAAAACGTCAGGTTCCAATTGTATATTCTGTAATTCAAAGCTCTAGTAGATTACCGTCAACTGAGCCCGTAGAATTTTACAGTTATTAGGTAGGATTTTCTGTTCATCTTTCTGACAATATTTGTATGATATACTGCAAAACCAAACAAATAAAAAAAAATTACGTTAAGTTTTGGAGGGATCAAAATTCTATAATTTCAAAATTGAAGTTTTCGCAAATACAAAAGTCTAAATTTAACATGTTTAGGATTGACTAATTAAATCTTAAATACTCAAAATTTGAAGTTATCGTGTTTGAAAGAAACTGATTTATTACATTGAAATTGTTTGATTGTTTAGTTTAAAGTTTGGAAAGTAGTTTATAGAGTTTTAATTCCTACATCCATGAAATTGTCTAACATTTAAAGTACTGCAAATTTTTAATTAGCATTTACATTAAAACTGAAATTGTACTCAATAATTTGAAAGGAAACTCCAATCTGAAAGTCTGCTCGGTTCAAATAATGCTTTTTTATCTTTGATAATATGTGAAAGCATATTTTAAGATATAAGCCCGGTGTGACGTCCAAAATTTCGACGTTTTTTCATAAATTTTTTTATACATGAAAATAAAATGCGATTGTTTTGAAATTTAGATATGTTTTTATTACTGTCTTTAACTGTACAGAAAAAAATGTTTGAACTGCATTTTACATAAATTTGTTTATGATTTTCTAAGTCAAAGTGGAGTCCTCGAAAACAGTAGGTTGTCTCGGGGAAGCACACAAGCCTTCTGCAGTCATCTAAAACAAAAAATTCAAACGGATTATTATTCTGTAAGCTTTTCGCTAATGACTGAACCTCTAATATGCAAATATTTAAAAAAAAAATTTTTAAATGGCGGACTTGCAAAAAAAATGTTCAATATCGCACTTTTTTAAAATTGTTTAAAAAAATTAATTCATTATTAAAAATTTAATTTTTTAGAGGTTCGGTACTTAGGTAAATATGTTAAGAATAACGTATTAAAATCTTAGCCAAATCGGTTGAATAGTTTTAAGTGAGTGCTTCCCCGAAATTTCGAAAACGTGGTTTCGAGAAAAACGCGTTTAAAGTTTTGGCAACAGATATTTTATAAAAAAAATATACTTACATTAATCGCCTATGCCTAGTGCATAGAGTAGTCCTTCAGATTCCTCATGGTCATCATTTTTAGCAGCTTCGAGAACCCTACGTAATGTTAGCCTCTTTTGAGTTGGCTTGCGCAGTTTTCTTCGCTGGCGCGTTTACTCACTTTCATACACACTACGGCGCACTCTCTTCTTTTTTGCTATAACTTTCTAAATACTTAGAATTTGGGCCTGAAATTTTTGGAACATATTTTCAAGATGCTTTTCTTTCAAAAAATATAGCTAAGAAAACTTAGATTCTTTGACCCCACACACCGGACTTATACCTTAATTAGTTTCATTTTATTATTTTTCTTAAATTATATTTATCCCCATATCTTTGAAAATATGCCCTACCATAGTTTAATTAGTTTCATTTCATCTGATAATTGAATTTGATGTTTTGATTTTTTTAATTGCCCTGGAAAAAAACCTAGAAAAGCACAGGAATTTTGAAATACATATTCTGCAACAATATTTGTTCAGTCTATGTATTGGCTTCAAATTTTATTCCGTTCATAAAAATACAATTTGCAAATCCATGAGCTTTCTGCTGGAAAGAAAAAATTAGATTTTACCGAACAGTGTTTATTATTTTATGGATATATTCGTTTTGTCTAGTTTTTCCATAAAATAGAGAAATATATACTCTAGTAGTCCGTATACCTAAACAAATTTTTCATTAATTGAGTATCTAATGCTGCATTTTGGGTTGGAGATTGTGTCTCTCTAAATTTGAATAGTTGAGATTTCATTGTTCATCACTTCATCGGTGAAGATCCTCACTGATTTGATTTAGTGACCGATTTCTCACTGATTCATATGTTCCTTTTCCAGAATGACGTAATTATGCTTGGGGGTATATGATATAAAATGTATATCTCTCAAGCAAAAGTGATCTGCTGAACTTTTTATGATGTCCTAAAGAGTGAATACTAATTAGCGTTGCAGATAAGAAATGATGTTATTAGGAGAACCACGCGTATGTGATGATTATCCTATGGTTAGGAATTTGAAGCTTCGTAGATAGAAGTTAGGTTGGTACAAGAATGGCTAGGATAAGTAGTGCAGTAACGCAAATTGCGTGGCTACCACTAGCACTTCGGGCAAGAAACTGGTGGCAATAATAATTTACAATACTCTTGTACTATTTTTCCTTGGCTCTAGCATCTCTTGCTCAGCTTGAACCTCGAGCGTTGCTTGCTCGTCTCCTTCCTCAACTTCCTCTTTCCACGCAGATCGCTGAATGCAATTCCATATTAGGCCTCGACTTCTCGGGTCTACCACGACGGAGGTGGAGGCTATTGAGACGTAGTTACCCTTACTTATCTTGTCGGTGATGGCAACATTGGCAATGGTCCTATGTAAGGCAGAAATAGTTCTCTCTTGAGCCCTGGGGTCCAAAGACTGGACGGGATTCTCCGTTTTATTTCGCGCAAGCGAGAAGTCGCCACAAGAGCGTGGAGAAACGAACGCAGTAAGATAGGACGATGTAAGGAGAACCAGAGCGAAGGAGAAAGAGTCTAAGGGGTGGAAGGTGGAATGATGATGGCTCCGAGTGCCTGGCGATGGAAGCAATTTTGTACGGTACCTAACTCACAACAGCTTCCATTCTTTTTATCGATGTATGGTGGTGAGTCAAGACCAGGATCCCCTTCGATTTCCTCGCCACCGCGGAACGATGTTTTCGAAGCTGGTGCATAACACAAAACATCTTTCTTTATTTTTCAGTGGAAATAGGTTTGCTCGCTAGGGATGAAAACTGATCAAAACTTACACAAGCGAGAAGAAGTCTTTTCATTTCAAATTATAACATCGTTCAAAATGCATTTGTGTGCCGCGGATCAGTGAATCGTGGAGACCTTGAAGGTCGTATGTAAAAATGTCGGCCTGCTCCAGACAGACTCCAAAGGCGAAATATTGGATGGGCGTATGGAGAACGTCTATCTGGGCTCGTTCTTAGAGTGTTTGAGATCCGAAATTACGGTAGGAATTTTGCCGAAGGCACCTTTTGGGCCAAGCTCACCAGGAAGAAGAGTTTAAGACAGGTTGATCACGATGAAGGAAAGAGTGGGGGTAGGCGAGAAGGGATGGAAAAAGATAAGGAAAGAAGCTCGAGAATTTATTTGCCGTAACTTATCATGAGCTCATCGCAGGAGGCGGAACAACGCCGAATAAAACAAGTTAATAATATTAATAAGCGATTCTGCAATCTCTAATTTTCTTAATAAGTGAATCCCAAACTTATCTCCCAGGCAAATAAAGTCCAAGCTTTAATTTATATATTCATTTTAATTTCGTTCAGATAATTCCGCACGAACATGCATACACGCAAATTATTGTATACGAGTAAATAATATGAATAGACGTTTCATATGATTCCAGTATTTGAGAAAGAATTCCAGTTATAGTTGGCCTGAATTATTCAATATTATATTTTTTACGCTCTCTTAATTAAACGATCCACATAATTGGACCTCTTGAAGCATCACGTAGGGCCTGGCGAGCGTGTAAATACAGGTATATTAAAAATAAAGTTACCGTTTGTTGATTTGGTAATAAAAGATTTTTATCACTCCAATTTTTTAATGTGCAAATCCTGCCTCTCTTATCTAGATTGTTAGTTAAAGTGTTGTCGTTATGTTCTCCAATTATGCTAATGTTGTGAAATGAAGTTCATGATTACACAACAAATTCTTACTTCCGAGGTAACTATTGAGACTCGTGATCGCAGTCAGGTTTTATTAATCGTCTTCCTCCTCCGTGCACTGCACCTGTTCCCGATAAACCATCATCAAGTAGTTGTTATGTCATAAGGAGTCTTTGCTTTTCACCATTATATAATATCGAAAATGCCATTATGATCCTCACGTGAATTCTCTCAAATGGCTCATTTCTCCAGCCTGGACAATCGACCAACTTTAATAATTTCGCTTCAGGCTCTCTGCAAATGTCGTGTGAAAACAGAAAGCTTCCTTACTTAATACTTACTTTATAGAAATCTCAGACTGGTGAAATAATTTTAAAAATATTTAACAATAATGGAAAAGTATGTATAGACATAAAAAAGGATATGAACCTGGATTTTTTTAGGTCGAAGGAGTCATAGTCTGAATAACAGCAGGTTAATTTCTTTCAAGACGTACGAGCAATCTCCACGTCGAATGTTATTATCGATAAATTATTTTTCGATTCGCGGGCAGTAAATAAGTTTTCTTGTCAGCATGAAATATCGTTCTTAGAGAATATCGTCGATTCTTAAAGCATTCCAGCCGAGAAAGCTATTTGATTAAATCGTTCATCGCGGCGATGCCAACCGCTTGATTTAATTCAATGTTCGCTTCTCGGAAAGGACTCGCGAGTTACGCGCGAGTCAAGAAAGGGGATGGAGAAAGATGAAGAGGGCGAAGAAAAAAAGCTGCGAAGGAAGGCGTGACAACGATTGCACTTAGCATAATAATATTTACTACTAGAAGAACCTTAAGAGACTTGAATATTCTATGCGAGGCCTCGCCCAGACCTTGCGTGGCACATGTAATTATTATACAAACGGATCATGTCCTGCAAGAAGGATGAGGTCTTATCGCTAGATAATCGCACTTTTCTTGGAATTTACAGTTATTATACATAACAGTTTCATATAAATACACCTGAGTCGAATTAATAGATAGCGTGCTTTATCATCATTTTCATTCCTTGGATTGTACGACTTTTTCGACGTTTTAAAGCAAAATTTTAGTCGACCCAAGAATTGTATTTCGTATTAATGGTCAGCTTGGAAATCAACAAAAGGACTCGGAATAGCATTGGGCCTTGCAATGGCAGCGGTATTTTTGAAAAAACTAAACTATACGACTTTCGTATCCCATAAACTTGAATAGTCCATACGCAATAAATAACAGCAGCGTATACCGAGACCGCGAAGTCCGTGGCATCTAATTGTTACAATCCCTCGTGCGGATGGGCATCGCTTACATGCAAATGCCAGGGGCATTCATTCGTGTTGGCTTGCCTTGCTGGCCTTTTTCGTGAAACCCCTTTTACGCGTAGCACGAACCGTATTGAGAAGTATTACCGAGCTCGGACTATAAAGGGTTGAGAATTTTTAAGAGAGTTTTAGAACCGTCTAATAACCCAGTAGTTGATGCGCAGAGCGCAAAAAATGCGGATGATGATATGTTTAAAGGATAAGATTGGAGCTATTTTAAAGATCTGCATTTCTTGTACCTATACTTACAATAGAATATTCGTGCACATTCTGGAATTTGAGATTCTATAATTCTTGATTGGAGAATTCTAGATAAGAAAATTTTAGATTGGAGAATCAGTAGAGCTCTACTTGAAGGCCCTGCTTTCTCTTGGCTCGTTTCTTTAGCGACTTTTCTACGCTACGCTACTTATCTAACCACTGGGAGCGCATTATTATTCACCATTGTCGAAATGTATGCGTATAGAGTATGCATTATACACACATGCGCATTTAGAATCACCAAAGTACCAACTGCTCCATTGATTCTCCGATGAAAGCAAACAGTCAACCTAGGAAATCGAAGGATATGAGCTCCGACCTATTATTTTTGCTTTATTGGTTTAGCGTATAAGATTTCAAGATTTAAGTTACCAATAAGTGTGCATACCCCCTGAATTTGCCCGTAAAATGATCATGTTCCTAGTCTTTTTCCAACTTCGTTGGCTCTATTTCTTAATGAATTACCTAAATTGCAAAGAAACTTCCTCACTCAGATTTTCTCACCAAAATGAGGAACTCCATCCGGTGAGATTTAACATAAGGTGGATTTAATTTAGAACCAGGTTGATTCAATTAGTTTTAATAAAGACACATAATAATTAGACGACAGTGGAACTCGTCGAAATAACTATTCAACGAGACGTACTAAATGCGCAAAGCACCATATATGTGCGAAGTAATTAGCTCCTTCGCGTAGGTCCCTGCCTACACATAACACGCGTTTCGCTACCTTCGTACGCGTTTTACTATTTCGTTTTTCAAAGAGAGGCGTAAGAATTAACGTGTATGCGAATCGTTATGTACGCGAAGGTGTAAAAAAATCTGGAATTTTTTGCAAGCTGCGATGCTCCGATATATTACTCTCGTGTATTGGAGTCGGAACGCGCTCTACATTCTCCATTCTTGATTGCTATTACACAATATATTGGTTTTAATAAAGTTGCTTTAAGTGGAAGTCAATTCTCGGTCAACCACGATCCAATTAGCGAGCGGAAAATAGATTTCAAGTTCGCGAACAATGTTCTCTCCAGTTCCGCTCCCACCGTGGGAAATACTCGTAATAAAATTTATCCTTTGCAGAAAAACGTGATACATAAATATAGAGAAACTTTCCATTTTCGTGTCATTCAATCTTTTCTATTCATTTTAGCTGAAAATATTTTCAAACAAGTTCTTATAATACTGACACAATATATTATGCAAACATTTTCAAGGTTATCTTTTAACCCGATTTTCTCTTTCATTGTACTAATTGTGAGTAATAGATTGTAATAATTAGAGCTGGGAAAAGATATATGTTATTTGGCCATAATAGGAAATTCAGTGCTCTTTTCCCAACGTAAAGATACGGTATTCAGAGTCTATGATTTATTTTATTGTCAGGTTGGTATTTCTTTACACAAAAATGCTTTCGGGTTTAGGATCATGACGATGAAATAAAGAGTCGTGCAACATTAATCGAAGCTAATTTCGGTTCCCAGGTAAAATAGAGGTTTTATCGAGAGCTGTGGGGTTTCGATAAGACAATAAAGATAAAAAAGGTCGCATTGGATAGCAGGTAGGTAACAACGGCAATTTTCTATCCGATCTTAAAGTGAATAAGTGTCAAATAGGAAGGATTAGAACTTAGTTTAATGCTTTGAAATCCTGTTTTCACAGCAATGTTTTTCAGCTTATAGAATTCCCAAGAGAATGGATGAACTGATGAGAAACATTTTGTCTTATTTTGTGTAACATTGGATACTATTTCAAAAACATTGGGTCCTATTTACTTGGGCGTTATCGCACGTCCCGTCGATTATCTCAATTATGTTAATAACAGCGCAATTTCGCTGGAGCAATAAACTAATGTAACTTTGCCCGTGTATAATAATCTTTCCAGGGCGGATAAGATCTCACGCGCGACTTAATCCGTTAACAAATTGCCGCTTCACTACCGTACGGATTATAATTGAATTATGCGGTAAACTGACGTGACTAAATTTTGCATTGCACCTCCGATTACGACACGCGAGCAATAAATAAAAGCCACGTGCGTTCGTTCACCAAGAGCGCGAGAGTTATTTGAATATCAGCATAATAAATATAACTACTTTTCACCCGCTGAATCTGATTACTTGTTCCTTCGGAAATTTTGATATAGTGCACAGTAAATTTCACTCGAATCGTCCTCGAATTGCAATTCATGGTTAAGGTCATTAGTGCTTTTATATTCAGACTGGCTGCATATCCTAGAAAACATGGAACAGGCCAGGATTTGCTCTTGTTTCTGAAAAAGCTTTCTATAAGTCATCTGTTTTTTCCTGTATTATTTGACTCCGAGGCTTGGAATTGCATTTACAGGAATTACAACAGAATTGCGTGAGTGGTGGCAATTAGCATTGGTGTGTAATTGACATCAGGATGCTAACTCGATTTTATCTTCTGCGTCGTTTGCGTTCTTGTGCTATTTATGTCGGTGAGATTCGATAATAGAGAACTCTTGAATGTTCTTTAAGATATCACAAAGCTTCTTCGACTCGCGTAAAAATTATATTCGAAATTTACATTTTAAGTAGTTCAAACCTAAATGTCTCCCTTTTCCATAATGTTTCGAGCTTATACCTTTCAAACTTCATAAAACACACTTAAAACTTCCTTTCTCTTCTCCCTGCGCAAACTCTGATATCTTAAGCTCTCATTTAAACCTAAATTACTGGCTTAAATTGGAAATTCTCAGTACGACACTGATGTTTAAAGACCTTTGGTGAAGTCCAAGACTAAGAAGTGGTGTTTCTGTTATTCTTAACGTTGCGAATCGAGCAAAAGGAAGACGGAAAAGATTGGCGGTCGACCTTACTGCTAATAGTACCAGCTGCCAGGCTCGCTCGAAAATAAATTCGACGGTTTAGGTCGGTTTTGGATTCCGAGCGAGCTGGGGGCCAGAATGGCTTGGCGAAACGGCTTCGTGGAAGCCCCTTTGGACCCGGGTTAAATATAAATCAGGGGGTTCCTACGTGACCGAGCTGCACCGCATCGGTGCACCATTCCACTTTTTCTCCCAAAGTTTACTTTCGCGAACCGCGCTTCGTGCGTTTAAATTTACAAAGTATCAAGTCATCGAAATGCCTCTGTGGAAAAAAAAACCCTAATTGAAATTCCACTCCTTTCTCCAATCTATCACCCTTCGATCATTTCCCTTTGCAAAAACACTAGAGTAATTAATTGGCCTAAGAGCAATTAAGAAGATTAGTGGCATTAAGGTTTTGCAAGATTTCAAGAAATTTTCTGTAAATACGAAAACACTTTCGCCTAAGTTAAGTATGGTTTCCAGTTCAGACTCGAACCTCAGGAAATGATATGTTTACCATAAGCACCTTTGCATGTGAATAATTACCATATCACATTCGTGTATCAGAAGAAATTGTTTGGGTAATTCTAATAATTTACTCTAAGGTGCTGTTTCAAATCTCCCAATAATACCTCCCCAGTTTTGAACCTTGCACAACTTTTCAGTTAAGTTTCTGTTTTATTTTCGTTATCCACACGTATGAAAAAGTTTTAAAAAAAAGCATTTCGTTTTGATCAGATCATTAAATAGTGTCCCCGAAGCTGGCCCCCTTTCTTGAATTATCCAAAAAAAAATTCAGTTTTACAGAATGTGCTAGATTTGCGCTCTGTTATATGAAAATTAATGTTTTTAACAAGTCTGTTGTAGTAGAACAGAGTAGAAATCTAGAAAAATTCAACAATAACTTCCAATTATTTGGAAATGTAAGGGTTTCTTATCAACTTTGGAAGCATCATTCATGAAGATCCTGTTCATGATCTTGGATCAATTGTTTATAATTTGTATTGTTTTAAGAACCCTGACCTTGTACGAACGAAACTCGTGATCTGGTAAGCAGACCATAAACGTGAAGGAGTTTATAACTATACAAGTACTACTCGACCGGGTTGGTCTTGCAAAGTTTTTCTTTTCCATCTCGAGGTCGACTTGCGTCTCAAAAGCGCAATTCAGACATGTAATTTGCAGCACGCATTCGACGAGAGCTGTATCGCGCCTGATTATCGGTTGTTATTTGTCTCGCGAGGAACACATACACTGTTTACAATTTTACCAGTCTCAAAACGAATATCCTTTGTGCCAAACCACTAAAAAGTCTCCTCCTTTCGCTCACAAAAAGAGCAGTTACAATACTAAATAGCCTTTACAATACTCAAAATGTATCACGTTATACTTTCCATACATTACGTACTTTACATCCTCGGTGCTCACAAATATATAAAATAAATTATGGAACCAATTTTGTTGTAAGAACCATCCTTAAAAATCTTAATCCGCCAGACAATGTAGCATTGTAACATGCATCATATCTCGCTGAAATTAATCAATAAAAGGTTGGCAAAACCGTATCGCGAGGAATAAAACGGTTTTTTCTCGTTAATAAAACAGCTGTCAGCGATTACTTTCCACAGATGACGAATCGTTGGTCAGAGGTTATTGTAGAAATGATTATTTATTTGAACGCGTGAAATTTCCACCTCTGGAGAAGTTCGATTAATCAATAGGTATAAAAACGCTAACAATAATTTGGTAAACGGTCAGAATGTTAAGAATGAGTGATCGATAGCTGGTGAGTCGACGACCTCCATTCGATATACATATATCGGAACACAGGGTGCTCCTCCGCCTCTTCTTCCTCCGCTTCCTCGAGTGCTAATGCGATACGCCTAATTAGCTTATACGTGTAAGCGCGATTACCGTGAACAGTGTCGATAAGGGTTCTTGCCTTGCATTTCGCAATACGTTATAGTACGGTATTCTTACGGCTAACTTTTAACTTCAGTCGGCCTGTTTGAAACCCGGTATTTTCAAGCCTTGGGCAAATTTCAGACTCGGGCTGGTCGACAATTATTCAATTACATGCTCTTTCGTCTATTAAAGAAATTATTAACATTTTTTGGTCTTGCGTCACATATCTAGAGTCATATAGAAAGCAATGCTAACTAAAATTGTCAGGTTTTCAGTCCAACTTTCACATTAGAACGTTGTTTTTTCTTAATTTTAATTGCGTCATTAATTTGTGGCAGATTGGGTTAAAGTATTTTGAGCTGCTGGAAACAAATATAATCTCTAAGTAAGAAAATGTGATCCAATGTTCGAAAGAAAATTGCAGATGTTTAGTTGTCAATTTCGAAATAAATGATTTTACTTTTCAGTTTTCGTGCCGTCCGTTGTATTTGGACTTTACTATTTAGTGATTTTGATCTTATAATGTTTGGAACATTGTATTTTTGTTTTAAATTGTTGGGATTTATATTAGGCCTTATGAGCTGCATTTTAGTGTTTGGAACCTTGCATTAAGATTTGTGCTTTACGTCTCAAATTTGTTGGGCTTATGATGTCCTTATAATGCACATCTTTGTGAGTAGCAGTAGGTTTATGGCAGATTTGAAGACTCTGACATGTGATGGCTGTACATTAAACTTGCTTGTTTTTATTTTTCGAAGTGTACCGATAATTTGTTGTCGCCCGCATTGCTGCCGGAGGAACAAAGCAATCAAATGCTAGTAAAATCACCTAACGATAAATCACACATGCGCACGCCTGCATATCCGGCGGCGTGAAAAATTAAACAAACCGTGTCGCGACTTAGATGTTGGTTGTTGGTTGTTCGCATGGCCTGAATCGCTCGTCGATTCTTCCGGCACCCGGAAGAAGGTCGCTGAACTCGCTCACAGCCATCCAAGTGCGTACAGGGAGTTACGACGATGATAAATTGCTGCTCGTAAAGTACGAAAATCGCCAAAGGTGGATTTGTTTCTTCATAAACCTTCAGCCCTACCATCAAATTTAACTCCTTATTTAATTAAATTCCATCTTATGTTACAGCTCGTAAAGTCTGGATATTATTGTTTTCATTACGCAATACAACATCCTCTTTCCAATTTCTGTTGATGAGGTTTACATGTTAGGGGTCCGAGAATAAATATAATGAACGCCAGTTTGGGTTAAACGGTTGACTCGTCGTTTCGGCGATCCTTCAGGTTACACAGCCATTTCAGGATTACCAGCCGCATTGGTGTCGACTTCGTAATGATTCACGTTTAAAAAATTTATAACTCTTCCATCATTACTTGATGTGAATATAAAATTTGTTTATTGTCATAATTGCTGCAGGTCAGGGAATTCTGGAAATTCTGGACATTTAGGGAATTTAAAAGTGGAGAGGGAAAGTCAATGAATTTGAGATAAACTGAAATTAAAGTTAATTTGATCATTATGTTGAAAGTTCACCTTTTTTTTTATTTAAATTTGTTTTTTTTACGCTAAAAATCCATCTGTTTTGGAAAAATCAATATTATTTGGTTAAAAATTACATTTGTTTGGTTGAAAATTAATCTTTTGTGGTAGAAAATTGATCTTTGGTGGTAGAAAATTCATCGTCCTAATTGAAAATATGTTTTTTTGGATGAAAATTAATTTCTTTAGTTAAAAATTAGTTATTGAAAATTAGGGTTTTAACTGAAAATTTGTCATAAATTTTTTGTTAAAAATTAATCTTTTTTTATGGAAAGATTTCTTGGTTGAAAACTTGTCTTTTTTTGGTAGAGAAATAATCTTATTAATCCAAACTTGAATTTTTTAATGAAAATACATTTCTCTCGTTGAAAATGTAACTATTTGGTTGGAAATTGTTTTTGGATGTTTTAAAATTTAACTTTTTTATTAAAAATTCATATTTCGGTTTGAAACTTGTGTGTTTTGCAGGAAATTCATCATTATGGATTCAAAATTCAACATTTTGAATAAGATTTTTTTCTGTATTTGATAATATTTTCTCATTAAGATTTCATAAACTTATGTAACGATAAATTGGTTTGAAAAGTTATTCGTTTTGATTGAAACAACAATTTTGTAGAAAATTCCTTTCTTATCGTAAAAATTTGATTTTTTAGTTAAAAATACAAGTGTGAGGTAGTAAATTAATCCGTTTCGGTTGAGGTTTTAACTTTTTTAATTTGAATTTTATGCTTGAATTCAGCTTTTTTCGCTTGAACACTAAAATCTTTTGTTGTGGAAACATCTGTTACATTTTTCGTTGAAATTTCATATTTTTTGGTTGCAAATTTAACTTTTTTAGTTTAAGATTTCACAATTAGATTTAAAATAAGGTATCCTAACGAACTTATGGGGCTTTTATTAATAATTTCCAATTATTTATGTAAATTTATTATAATTAACCTAACAACTATGCTAAGAATAAAAAAGTATTTTCTATCGATAGTATTTCATATTGAGCTTAGTTTTTAGCCAAATTATTTTTAAATTGTAGAAATCATTGAGAAATATACAAAAATGTCCCTTAATTTCGTTCGTATCTCTGTTGAAAATAGTGGGTTGAAAATTTGTCTTTTTGGTAGAAATGTAATCTTCTTTTTAGAATATCTCCTTGTTTGAAAGAGTTTTTTAAATTTGAGAAGACCATTGCTTTTTCTATCATATTCCTTTCTATCGATTGATCGATGCTATTTGCGCCGCGTTACCCGCTTCTCCCCCAACGAATTTTTTCCTTAACTCCAACTAACCGATGGAATCACCGAAATACGTAAAAAAGAGAAACTGTGTGTATATTCTCTTAAAATGAAACATCTCACTGGTTGAAACAGCCATAAGTGTGTGACCAAATTTTTTTGATATTTCACTGGTTCACTCAGTGGAATTACGTCACTGATGTAATTAGGGAGGTTTACTGGTTATTCATTATCAGTAGTTAGTCGTGCGCGTTGTCGTTTTGTCAGCTTGTTAGGTATGACACTTATCATTCACCTCTTTTATACTAACCTTTGTATTATCTTCCAGAAACAATAAATTCTCAACCGTAATTTTGTAATTTTGTCTTGAATATCTTCAATATGTCTCTAGGGCCATGATGTCTGGTTCCGTCTCACGAGCTAGACATACAGCACAAGTGAAATTGTATTGGATTAGTCTTTACCCATGACCAAATGAAGACCAAATATTTCGGTCTTGATTTTTATTCATCCATATTGTGTATGCAGATTACAAAATAAAGTTCATTTTCACTCACTGGTTAAATCTGCCATTTAAAGCCACTGGTATATTGCAATAACTGTTTTAGTTGAGTCACTTACTGGTTCCCCCAGTCAAAATGGGAAAATCTCTGATTGAACCGGTGGCCATTTCACTGATGCTTAAAATATCGGGCACTTTTGGGTTGAACTTAATCGAGGTTAGCCGTGAATTTATTTAAACTAGGGACAATTTTAGTAATTATATAATCAGATTTCAATACTAGGATTTTCACAGTAATTGCATCCGGCACAATTGTAATTCTATTGTTATAAATCACACTGCTTCCTTTAGTGCAGTGTTTGCGTGTCAAAGCCAGTCACCTGAATCACCAGAGTTGCTTTCTGTGCCTAAAAATGTGACGAAACCTGGACGCAGTTAAGTAGTAGAAGTTAGTCTGTAGTTGTGGTGTGTACTGTGTGCGACAGAGCCACGGACAATTTCATGCAATTATACGATCGTCGGCCAGCGAGCACGCACTTTCTCATTCCAGAGAATCTCGCGCGTTTTTATCGGCGCTTTGTTTCCATCCACGCAGAACATATATCTCTTCGGCTTATAAAGCACGGGATAAAGTGGAACACGGGATCGCTCGCTAGTGCACGTTCCGCGAAATGCGTGAATCGCGGTACGTACGTGCACCGATAAACGTTTTATGAGATTTGCAACGCCCTTTCATTACCAAGATATGTGCAAGCGGGAAAAGACATCAAGAAATGTGCTTCACATTCCTTCTTCCTAATCGAGAACTTTCAACTCCTGAACTTCCATTTTGCATTTCAAATACCATTATTGAGAGCAAAATTTTTTTTTTTGGCGGCCTCCGAGTCCCTACATCAGAAAAAGGCATGTCAAATAAAGAAAGACTGTTATACTCTCTTAAAATGAACCAGTTAAACCTCACTGGTTGAAACAGCCGGAAGTGTGTCACTGACAATCAGTGAGATTTCACTGGTTCACTCAGTGGAATTCGGTCACTGGTTTTATCAGTTAGGTTCACAGGTTACTCAGTGCGAGTAGTCAATCATAACTATTTTGCTTACTTTTGCAACATAATCTTTTTAAAACAATATATTAGGATATAATATACAACGCGTAACTGTGGAAAGGCTCGTCATTACGTCAACATGTGGTGTCGCTCTGCGGCAAGCCCAAGTGACCCCAAATATTTCTAACCCAAAAAACTAATACACGATAAGATTCGATTTCTCTCGAGAAATGCAATGACTCGACCGGCGAGACACGTGCATCAGACGACTCGCTATATTCAGTAACGCAGCTTTAGTTGATGCACTTATTGATTCACCCAGTGAATATCGGAAAATCACTGGTTCGCCAGTGATAACTCAAAATGCTGATTTAACCAGTGGCACATTCACTAGTTCATTTTAAGAGTATAGGACAAAATACACTCCTAACGTCATAGGGGGTTGCAAAGGTTTTCTAACACATGACACTTCTCTGATCAAAAAATAAAATTTTAATCCGTTTCGATATATTAAAGACCGTTATTACCGACAGAAAAATTTGTTGCAGGTAAGACTTGCACGTTTAACACTAAACATATTTCGAATCCCCATTTCTCTCCAAACTAATGAAATTAAACGACGATAGAAAGCGCTGGCGTCCTAATTCTCGCTACATCTCAAATAAAAATTGAGTGATTATAAGGCAAAAGATTATCCAGGCAAGGTTAAAGATCGGAAATTATCTTTTGTTTTTTCCGTGATAAAAGAGGAATTTTCAATAAAAAATCATGAATTTTTGATTAAAAAAGGCGAATGGTCGAATTTTTAACGAAAAATATTGAAATTTCAATCAAAAATACTTGCATTTTTTTTATTGGGTTCTAATTATTAATTTCGAATTTAAGCGAGAAAAAAACGAGAAAAATGAGAAGTTTTCTAAAAACAGGTGAGATAAAAGGAATTCTTTAAAAAGAGGGAATAGGGAAGGAGTGTAAAGATTTTAATTGAATTTGAAATAATTCAATTTTAAACTTTTTCAACTCACGAAATTATAAATTCTTCAACTTAGAAAGCTATTCACTTACAATTTTCTCAGAATTAAATTTTAAAGAGAGTTTATTCAGTTTTTAATGTTCTCAATTAAAATGTTGCAAGTTTCTCTAGTTTTGAATTTCAATTGCAGAAGTTTCATTTGCAAATGTAACCAATTACAAATAAAAATCATCAGACAGTTTTAAAGCTCAACCATTTAGCGTGAAAAATTACAATTTCCAGAATGAAGATTTTTTGGGAAAGCATTCAAAATATTATTATTAAACTGAAAGCCTTCCAACACATTATGTAATATGAACTTGAAAAAATAGAAAAAAACATTAACAATTTTCATGAATTTTTCAACGTAGAAACATTCAAATACTTAAACCAGAGGCCTTTATAATGTAAGCATTTTTTGATTGTGTGTGAGTTTAAAAATGTTAAAAAATTGAAAATTTGAAAACTCCGAGGCAATATTTAACGATTGGTATATTCGAAATGGTAAATTTGTCGTTCATGGGGATAAAATATTATTTCAAACTCAATGTGGTTCTAATCTTGACTTGTTATTAAAAATCTAAACATTTAAATAATCTCGATTTAGATGCATTTAAAAGTAAGTTAATTATAATTAAAAGGGATACCATTTTTTTGAATGAATAGTTTTCAATTTTCCATTGTAAAGTTACATAATTGATTAAAAACGTAAATTTGAAAGGACGATGACAAGGCGTTGCATACACTCTTGGTTTGCTTTTATCCTTGGTACCTGTAACATTTGATTTCCTTTTTCGCTTCTGGTCATAAAAACCAATTTTTTGCTGAATGTAAAAGTTGCTTCCGGGCCTTTTGGGACTAATGATACATTCGGCCCTGAGCGTTCAATCGATTTCGTGACACCGGTCTCCGTCATTAACAACCTCAAGGTATTCCATCCTGCTCGAATTTCCATCGATCGAGTTGCACCATCTCATTTTTATGATATGCTGCGTAATCTCAAATATTGATTTTCGTAATAATTAACACATGCCTTACTTCAGTGATCAAGTATTGCTTCATCTTTTATTTAACACGTAATTTTGACGCATTTTCTAAATAGAACCTGTCATTTGAACTAGAAATCATCTTCAGGTTGTCGGGTAACGATATTTTACTATTTTATATTATATTCAATTTTTACAATCTCAAATTTAAAGCCTTATTTGTTAAGTCATTTCAAGTTTAAAATGTTAACATTAAATGTTCCTTAACTTCAAATTTAATGCGAATTATAAATTCGCTAATTTGAAAATAATCTAAGCTAACAAGATTAACCGTTCAGAAAGAAATATTTTAAAGCTAAATTCAGAATCCTTCAAGACTTTTGTTAAAAAATTCTTTTAACTTCAAAATTTATTTTGATTGTGTAAAGAATGGTTAGAAATCAATGAGAATGATGTACTCTATATTCCTATAAAAAAAATGTTTGCGGCTAATGCGAAATTCTTGAAGCCTTCCTAAAGCATTTACTACTACTACTACTACTAAAAGTCTCGTATTACAAAAATTAAATACCCTAAAGAGTACCTAATATTGCGCAAATAAATTCCAGCTTTCTTTTCACTGGATGAAACTGAAAGTACTACCGAGTTTCAGACCCAAGTATTCGTCCCTGGAGCTCTTCGCTATAGGGGGCATTTCACGAGACTTATTACGAAAGAGTTGGCTTTTCGAGCTCACACGTCAGGGTATTCTTACATGTGTAACGATGTTGTAAAATTTTTCTTGGCTCGATCGAGGCCCGCAATGATATCGATGCAGGCTGTTTATTTCTCGATGACCTGTCCGACTTGCCAGCCTGGCTTGTCAACCTGTCCTCCCTAAGTAAAAGTACTTGCTCTGTACACTGCAGTGTGCAATACGCATATTGTTAGAACCTGCGGCATTGATTCCAATGTATCTCGTTATTATCGCTTCGATTCTTTGAATTAAGTCACAATTCATGCTAGTGCAATACTAGTTTTTCATTCCAGTCAGATTTCGAATTTTTGAGATTGAAACCTTGGTTGAACCTAGGATTTGAAATTGAATAAAAGCGTTTAATTATGAATCTATTAATTTGAAATTTAAAACATTTTTTAATAGTTTGAAGTTTCAATCGGACGTCTACATTTTGGTACCTCCATGCTAGATTTTCCAATCTGTAGTTTTCAGTCTTAAACTCTAGAATGTGGGAGTTATGGTAGCCATGCGTAACAAAAAGTAATTATTTATCCATTTAAAGAATATTTTGAGAGAGAGAGAGAGAGAGAGTGTGTGTGTGTGTGCGCGTATGTGTGCGTGTGTGTGTGTGTGTGTGTGTGTGTGTGTGTGTGGAATAAATAAGGAGAAAACTTAAAATTTTTGAAAAAGACTTTTAAATCATTTCCGTGCATTAAGATGACTGGAAGGGGAAAAATTCAAGGTTTGATCAGTTTGTAGAAATGCGTGTGTGCAAAAATAGATTATTAAGTATGCCAAGTTTGTCTTGAAGATTATCTATATTGAAAAGTGAAATATTTGCAGAAGAACATATCCAAGTTATACCTCCACCATTACTGAAGAAAGAAGGAAGGCCAAAGTCACTATTCAATTACAAGCCGCAGTTATTAACCTACAAAAGGAAGCAATCTTTGCCTACTGCGGAATTACGTGATGTAATGTCAATGTGCCAAGATTGAAGATTTTATCATTAATATTTAGGATATGTGGGATGTCTTACATTTCTTTTTTTACATATGTAGCATTGATATTCTTTGTTCTTTTATTTCAGAAGAACTGAAAATTCTGAAACTAAAGGCTTGATTGAGAATCATTACCGAAGTTCTGATGTGCGAATATGCGAGTTTTATTCTTATTAGGGTCTTATATTTGACTAATAGTCATGAATATACAGGCTGCTGACCCTAAATTCTAGAGACTAGCATGAACTCAAATACAAATATTTCGCCTTGAGTTCGACTTGGCTCATCTTGAGTTCGTCTCCAAGACGGCTATGTCTCGCTGGTGACCGGGGGCGAGACTTAGGAGTCGAAAACAAAAATATCACAGAAAATCGCCGCTCCTCCAATGTACACCGAAATCGGTGTTCAATAGAGTTGCAACAAATTTGAGCCACACAGGTTCATTCGGAGAATCTAGGGGAAAAGCATCATTTAGACACTTTTTTTTCTCATCCAGTGCAACGTGAAGTGTCGTCTGCAAACTGTAAGTCACCTGTCAAGATCATTTTGTCGGTCGTTATTTAAGTGAAACAGATGTTAATAAGGAGGTAAGTTATAATAATAATTACCGAACTTTTTATTTCCTCCCATTTAC
>NC_046664.1:45789660-45802528 GCF_010883055.1 Belonocnema kinseyi
TTCTGCGGAAGTTTAAAGGTACCTTAGATATCTAATCTTGCAGTGGCTAGTGTCATACATGAAAGATAAGGTAAATACAATTGTATAATAAAAACAGAAATTAGTTTTTCGCGATGTGTAGGGATGTAAATTTGCATGAAACTTTAGCCTGATGAAAAGTTTCATGAAACATTGGGAGTTTCGTGAAACATTGCAATGTTTCAAATATAACGGCGGGAACATTCAAACTGATGAGATAAAAGCCTATTAGGTATTTTCACTTCAATAAACAGCTAACTTTACGTCGTAGATTGCTGAGGGGAAAATAAGGGACCAAATGTATGGGATTCAGTTCATTTTTGCCCTATTTTGCTAACATCTCCGTAAAAGGTAATTTTTTCTATATAAATGTAGTTAAAAGATAGTTTTTATTTTTTAATGACTATTTAATGAAATAATAAAATAATAATAAATATAATGATCAATTACAAATATATTATAGAAATAAAGTTTTGTTCCATGCATTTGATCCCTTTTTCCCCCTCAGCTTTTAACAAAGTGAAGTTAGCTGATGGTTGAAGTGAAAATACCTAATTCAGGCTTTCATATCCCAACTTTTTCCTGCCGGCTGATTTGATTAATTTTTCTGGTTTATACTGTGGACCAATGATGCCAATGTTGGCACCCTGAGCTACTGCGCTTGCGTTAGGGCTGACCGCTCATCGGCCGCACTTGATGCGCGATTCAAAATTACATTAAAAAACAATTCTTATAACTTAAGTAAATAATTATTAAAATATCCACAAGGATATAGACAAATTGTGTAACTTTGATTTCAGGCAAAAAAATATAACACATACATTATATTAATAACAGTTTATTTTCAGTGAATTCCAAAGACCAAATTATATTTTACAAAACATTTAATTTAAAAAGAAATTTTGTTTTAGGATTATTCAAATATTATCAATATTATATTCTGCAATTAGCTTCTATATATCAAGCTGCTGAAATATCATATGGTATTTAAAAAATGTATATATTAACAAATATTTTGAGAAATATTAGTCTTTCAAATTCAATGAAAATAAACTGTTATTTATCAAATATATGTGTTATAGATTTTGTTCTTATCTGAAATCAAAAGTTACACAATTTGTATACATTTTTGTGTATATTTTAATAATTATTTATTTCATTTACAAGAATTGTTTTTCAATGCAATTTTCAATCACGCTTCAAAGGGTAGATAACCAGCGCTCAGCCCTAATGCACGTATGAATAAAAATTATTATCATTTTATTATTGCATTAAATAGTCCCTAAAAAAGAAAAACTATTTTTCAATTGCACTTATACAGAAAAACTACTTTCTACGAAGATATTAGAAAAATAGAGCAAAAATTAACCGATTGCCATGCATTGAGTCAATTGTTATCCCCTCAGTATTCAACGAAGTGAAGTGAGCTAGTGATTGGAGTGAAAATGCCTTATTGTATATGTAGACGGTCATGACTTTTTCTATACATCCCGGATTTAGTTTAAATGTTGACGGGCATGACTAACCTAACTTTTGGAAGTTGCATTAGGAAGTTATAAATTTATTCTAAGTGACTGGTACGCCCTATTAAATGAAAGAAATGTGAAAATTAGGTAAATATTGTTTCAATTGGTTTCCTTATTAACAATTATTTAGGCTAATATCGCAAAGCGAGTAGTTGCTTTGACAGCGCGGTTCAGAACTCCACAACTCTGCATGAGCCAAAATTCAGTCTCCAAATGATACTTTCCCCTAGATGCCCACATGGGCACCTACGTTCAGAGGAATACATTTGAGACTTGAAAACTCTCTCAAATGATCATTGGGAGCCCAATGAAATTTGAGCTGCAACAAATTTAACACCAGCGTTTTTCTGTGATTGAGTTTATGTCTAAGATTCACGACGGGCTTTGAAGATAAGTCGGGGTGAACTTGTCTTGAGACGAGAAGTTTTATTGTAAATCTTAAGACCAGTCGAGGACGACTCGTCTTAAGACGAGAAGTTAAGTCTTGAGAAGTAATCAGAATTTTTTCTAAAGACAGTTATATTACCAATTTAGGAGTTCAATATTTTCCAGGTTCAAGATTATGAAAGTTTTCCTTTGTAAATTGTTTAGTCCATTATACTCGGACCTCTAGAAATTTAGACCCAATCGGCAAAACCTGCGATTTCCAGAAACCAGGTAGCTAGGCTGGGACCAAACAGTTGACATCTGCTAAGAATTAAAATTATATGACGGATGGAACTTGTAATTTTATAATGAATAATTTTCTAATTACAGATTCGGAAACTGTCAGTCTCAAGAACTACAGGCATGTAAAATTCTCCGTATAAAGGTTAAAACTGTGATTTTCTACAAGTATCTAGTGAACTGTTGGCGATAGCAAAAAATGGAAAACTTTTTCAGATTTGCCATCCAAAGAACATAATTATTGCAGTTTAAAAAATAATCAATACATAACAAATAAATACCATAAAGTTCAATAATATAAACATTCTGTAAAATTCAAAGCGGATTAGTGATGGCCCTCATAGGCCTTTTATCGTCGGTGTCCTTGAGTTCTGCTGGAAGACGAAAAATTTCGACTTAAGACCAAAAACAAAGTCTCGCTCGCGGCCAAGGGCGAGACTTATAAAAAAATATTGGCTATATCTTGGCTATAAATTGGATGAAAACTTAGACAAGACGAATTATTTTTACTCGGGGAGGTACCAATTTGTTTAACTACGAAGACTTTCGAATTAAAACAGTTATATTTTTAATATTAAAGTCTGTAAATTTCTTCATTTTGAACAGGTATAGAAGACATAAAGTCCAAATTTTCAGGATTAAAGATTTCGGAATTAGACATTTTAATCTGAATGATTACATAATTTCAAACTTAAATTTTCTGTTATTTCCCAGTCCAAATGCTTGTAAGTTTTAAAATTAAAAAATTTCGAAAAAGTGAATTTATTTAGACTATTTGGTTATACTAACTATTTAGTTGTTACTATTTATTCGTTAAAAGAACATTTAAGAATCTTTATAAAAATTTCAGTTTGTATTTTGCTTTAGCAAACCGTATATTTAATAAAATTCTTAAACATTCTTAAAAATACCGGAATATTCCACACGATTTCAGTTTTATTCCAAAATATTGTAGAAAATTATAGAAAAGTTAAGATCGAATTCTTTCTTCAAAGAGAATTTCTGAAATTGAAGACTGTTCAAGATAATCTCAAGAGACTCTAGGTTAGTTAGGAATATAATATGTAAAAAATAAATAAATATAATATAATGTGAATAAAAGGAAATTTTTTTCAGAATTTAATTTAGTTTCAATTCAATTCCAAATTGAAATTGAATGCTTTCAAAATTCCAAAGATGAGAGCTTACATATAAATGTACAAGTCTAGAGTTCTTAATTAAAGAATAAAAAAGCTTTCGTATGCTGCAAAATGGACTGAATTTTGATACACTGTAAATTTTGACAGTTTGTAGAGAATATTAATTTCGATACCAACTCATTTTTTTAAAAAGCACTGAATAATTCAAAATGGGGAAAAGAAAACTTCAAATATCTAAAAGTTTTTAAGCTTGAAAATCCATCGACGCCTAATGCAATCGAATGAAATACAAATTGAGATGTTTCATTTATTTTTCCAAGTTTTATTGTCACAGGAAAAGATTAGCGTCTTGGTTTATTGCTTCAATAAATGATAATTTATGATAAAACTAAAACCGTAAATTCTTCTTTTCTAATTGGATTGGATTTTTCATAGTCCTGTTATAAATCCACAAAGCGTCATATTTCCTATTGACGATTGCCGATCGACGTACAGACACGTGCCAATTCATCGAATATCTCCCGAGGGCATAGATAAAGCTTTTCCACTCCCTCTTGGACGTGCATCACACCTTCGAGAACATAATTTTGATGTGCTGCGTGCAGTAAAAGCAATTTATTAACCTATAATAATTTTCGCTGATTTAGATTTAGATGAAACTGATAACCAAAATTCCTCATATTTTTCCCGCAATTCCAATCGTAACTAGTATCTGAAAACACACCCTGAACACTGAAAATTCTTCAGATTCCCATGACTTCATTGATTGAAAATGAAGCTCGAAACTTCATTTAGAAGTAGATTTGTGAGATTTATAGAGCACTGGACACTGTGATTTTCTTTAATCGAAAATTAGTTGTGAAGTACTGAAGAGGATACAAAAAGGCACAAAATAGATATAAAAGGGATGAAGAGCGATGGGAAAAAAGGAAAGTAGTATAAAAAAAAAGAAGAGACATTGACTTGTCCAGGAGTCGTTAGACCAGGGTATGTCCTTATATCCCTTCGCATCGGGGACAAATTGGAAATGCAGTCGCGCAATTTGTCGATTGACAAAAAACTGTGGAGGCAGGACGAGAAAATGATCTAATTATATGTCCATGAGAAGTTGAAGCTGCGAAACGAACAAGGGAGGAAACGGAATAGAGGGAGCGAGATGGATGTTGTAGGTACTCTTGTGCGATGTTCAAGTACACACATGTACGTACGCTCGATCGTGATTGCGACACGCCCAACCAGGCAACCAGGAAACGTTCCTGTGTACTTTACGTACACACGTTACTACATCCATACATTCACCTTTATTCATTCCTTTAATTTGCTTTTTTATATGTTATATTATATGTTAAATTTTTTTCTTCCAATGTTTGCTGAAAATCGTTAGGGTAGCTTATGGCTATTGCACAGCAAAACCTGTTTTTGTAATTTGTTGGAACTCTAATGTAAGCCTTTTCTAATATTGGCTCATAACACTTCCTGTACAACGGACTCATAACGTCTTGAAATATTGGATCATAGTGTTTCTTGTTATATTGGCTCATAACGCTTCTGATGCATCTTATTCATAATTCATCTTATAAAAAAGACTAATAAGGCATCTTGTAAAATTGGCTCGTAACGCCTTGTAATAATGGCTCATAAATCTACCTGTAAAACGAATTTTTAATGTTCAGAAGCACAACAGACTCATAGCGCCTAAAAATATTGGCTCATAACGAATCTGTTACAACTGGCTCCTAACGCATCTTATACAACTGACTCATCAGGCATCTCATACAAGTGGTTTATAAAGCCTTGTAATATTGGTTTCTAAAGGCGTCTGGTACATCTGGATAACACCCTATTCCCATCTTTTTCAAATCCTCTTTTCCCCCCTATTTTCAACAAACTCCCCCTTTTTATATGTTTTTTACGGTTAAGTATGAACTGAATTAATGGAACGCATTACGAAAATCTAACTATTTTCCGTTGAAAAGTTTCCTATTATATTTTAGGTTCAAAATTCATTTCTTTTGGCAAAAAATCTTCTATTAGGTTGAAAATTCAATCTTGGTTAAAAATTCCTCAGTTGTGGTATATTCATCTTTTTTGTTAAAGGTGCAATTGTTTAGTTAAAAATTAATATGTTTTCGATGAAACTTCAAATATTAGGTTTAAAATTCGCATTTTTTGGATAAAAATTGAAGTACTTCGTTCAAAGTTGAACTAAGTTGTAAAAACTTAATTCTTTTGGTTGAAGATTCATCATTTTAGTTGAAACTCTGTTGGTTGAAAATTTGTATTTGATTAAAAATTCATCCATTTTGTGGAAAATTTGTTCTTTTTCTAATGGAAATTGAACTACTTGGTTGAAAGTTGAACTAAGTTGTAAAAACTTCATTTTGTTGGCTGAAGATTCATAATTTTATTTGAGAAGCCATCTTTTTGATTGAAAAAAGAACTATTTTGTTGAAATTTTTCTTAAAATAATTTTTTAACGGAAAATTTAACTTCTACTTTTAGTTAAAATTTATCTTTTTTGTTTCAATATTTAACTTTTTGTTGAAAATTCCTCTTTTTGGTAGAATATTAATCTTATTCCGTGTTTTTTGCTCGAAAAAATAAATTTGTTGTCAAAAATTATCCTGCTTTGTTTTCAACTATATTGGAAATTCCACTTTTCGATTTAAAAATTCGCCTCCCTACTAAAAAAATCTTCTTTTTAACGTGAAAAGTCAACTGTTGGATTATAAATGCAAGTGTTTTTGGTCTAAGTACAATCTTTTTTGTTTGAAAATTCGAACAAAATGTTGCACTTAAACATGATAGGTTGAAAATTCATTACTTTTGCTGGAAAATTGAACTAGTTGTTTGTAAATCCAACTGTTTGGTGGAAAATTAATTCATTTTTTTAAAGAATTTAACCCTGGTTGGCAATTTATATTTCTTCGTGTAAAATTATCTTCTCGGGCTTAAAAGACAACTGTTTTAAACATTCAACTTTTTAGCTTGATAACTTAACTTTTTTGTTGACAATTTATCGGTTTGCTTGAAAATCTATCTCTTTAGTTGAAAGTAGACTTCTGCAATATTGGCTCATAAGGTATCTTGTACAACTGGTTCAACACTACTTGGCTTAGAACGCATATCGTACAACCGGCTTATAACGCTTCTCTTAATATTAATACATCACTCATCTTATGCAACAGGCTCATAATGCTTCTTTTAATACTGGCTCATAATGCATATTGTACAACTGAATCATAAGGCTTCTTGTAATATTATCTCGTAACGCATTTTGTACAACTGGCCTATGACGCTTGTTTTAAAATTGGTTCTTAACGCATCTTGTACAACTGGCTCATAACGCATCTTTTAACATTGATTCATAGCACATATTGTGTAACTAGCTCATAACGCTTCTTTCAACATTGGGTGATCACGCCTCTTGTACAGCTGGCTCTTGTCGCTAATTGTAATATTGGTTCATAGTGCATCTCGTACAACTGGCTCATGACGCTCCTTGTAATATTGGCTCATAGAGCATTTTTTACAACTGGCTCATAACGCTTGTTTTAACATTGGTTCATAAAGCATCTTGTAAAACTGACTCACAACTCTTCTTTCAACATTGGTTCAAAACGCTTCTTGTACAACTGGCTCATGCCGCTTCTTGCAATATTAGCTGATAATGAATCTTGTACAACTGGCTCCATAATGCATCTTATACAACTGGCTCATGACGCTTCTTGTAATATTAGCTCATAGCGAATCTTTCACATCTTGCTCAAATCGCTTCTGTAAGCATTGGTTCAGAAAAAGCCTCTTTTGCAACGGGCTAATGACAGTTCTTGTGATACTGGTTCATAATCCATCTTGTACAACTGGCTCATGACACTTCTTGTATTATTAGCTCATAGCGCATTTTGTACAACTGGCTCATTAAGCTTCTTGCAATATTGGATCATAGTGTATCTTGTATAACTGGCTGATGATGCTTATTTGAATTATACATATTGATTATGCATGACCGACATTCTATTACATGACACATATTATTACGGATGCTGTAGTAAGTCAGATACGTTCGGCGCACACCTACGTGGTAGTTTTGGAGCGCGTTCTTTTCGAATGAGATTCCTCCTTACTCCTCTCATCCAGTATTAAGATTATCATTACACATCCGGCTCCAAGTAACATTGATACTACCGTAGTACCGTGTGCTAAAGGCCTCGCCCTTTCGCTAATAGTGCAGACTTGCTCGAGCCAAGAGCGAGCGTACTCCTCGATGGCTTACCTGAAAATGCGTCTTAGATAATGATGGGCGTTCAGCTTTAATTCAATGACTTCCGCATCAATTAAACTTTCCATTAAGCTCCTGCCGAGTTTTAATCACCTTTTAATAAACGGACGCGTCATCGATCGAAAAACATCTGTTAAACAAGAGAGCACTATTTTACTTGTGTTTGAACGCTGTGGTGGGTCTGGAGTTATTTCGTTTCTAATTGTCGAGAAGTTTTAATAGCAACTTATTATTTAAAAGGAAATATAATTAAAAATGCTTTTAAATTTAATTGAGTTCATTTTTTTAATCAATTGTAATTTTGTGAGTAATGTTATAGTAGAAGGAGAGAACGATGCTTTTCTTTAATGTGTACATATTTTCTAGAAAATTCTAGACCATCTTGTCAGAATCATTCTTCATTTGAATAATGTGTGCGTGCGCGCGCGTGTGTGTGTGTTGTGTGTAATTTTATAGTGCAAATAATAGGAAACACATATATTTTACAGTTTGGCCACAACTTTATTCTTTATTTTTTTACAATCATTAGGAGAATATCTCCGAGTTTTTAAAAAATGACAAAAATTTTTTTATTATATGGTTTATTAAATGGTTTTATTTTTATTATATCTTCTGATTTTCATTCTCTTGAAACCACTGCTTCGCATATAAATTTTGTGTGTGTTTATGATTAATTTATTTCAAATTGAAAGCACTTAGAAAATCAAGTAAGTACAACATTCAGAAGTTTTTTTTATTTCTAAACACAAGCAAAAGTAATAAATATCAAATTGAAAGCTTCTAATATTAAGTAATTATATTTTAAACCAATATAAATTGTACTATTTCAAAGGCAAAGCCTTATTAATATAACGATTTTAGGTTTAAAATGTCAAAAAACTAATAATTTATGGTCAAATTGAACACTTGAAAAATTTAACCATTTAAATCTGAAATATATTCGAACGTAAACAACTTCAAGTATCAACCATTCTAAATATAGACATTCATCTTATCAAATAACAAATGTTTAACATTCGTGCTATACAAAACTAGAAGTATCATGAATTAAAAAACGAATGGGTTTTACAAATTAGCTGTTCTAAAAATATTTCAAAACTACATACACTTTCCTTTCTATGTTTTGGATTTTCCTTGAGAGTTGGTATGCTGCATTTTCCTCATGATGTTCGCCTATACTATGTCGTGGGCAATCGATTCGCCTTATTTCGACCTGGTGGCAATGAGAGACCTGCATTACACAGGACCATAAATTGAAAAAGAAATTGCGTGGAATAAACGGACGTCTCCTATACGTATTTTGGAGTGCTTAATTCGAATCCGTTGAGCTTTTACCTCCAGGATTTTTGCGCAATCGCACAAAACCTGCTAAAAATTGAGTTTTTTTAATGTTTTCGCATATAAAACAAGTCGGACATGTCTACATCTATCAAATTCTTATTTAAAG
This sequence comes from Belonocnema kinseyi, assembly GCF_010883055.1. Taxonomy (NCBI): domain Eukaryota; kingdom Metazoa; phylum Arthropoda; class Insecta; order Hymenoptera; family Cynipidae; genus Belonocnema; species Belonocnema kinseyi. The sequence goes on from NC_046664.1 coordinate 45,798,739, forward strand.
CAACAAAGCTTATACCCCAAACCCAAAATCCCCAAAACTACCAACGCAAACCCCCCAAAAACACTAACCCCAAACCCACAAACTCCCAACTCACGAACCTCAAACCCGCAACCCCGAAAAACCTGTGACATAAAGTAAATTCGTTGATATTGTAACTAATATGCTCGCTCTTTGTCAAACCCAGCAATTGTAGGTTTGGGGTTTGTGGATGTGAAATTAGTGGGTTTGGGGTTTAAGGGATTAGGATTTGTGGGTTTGGAGTTTGTAGGTTTGAGGTTTGTGCGTTTGTGGTTTATAGGTTTGGAGTTTATTGGTTTGGGGTTTGTGGGTCGGTAGGTTTGGGGTTTTTTGGTTCGGGGTATAAGCTTTGTTGTTTTAAATAAGAATTTGGTAGATATAGACATGACCGACTTATTTTATATACGACAACATTGAAAAACTCCAATTTTAGCACTTTTTCTGCGATTGCGCAAAAATCCTGACGTTCTGGAGGTAAAAGCTCAACGGATTCGAATTAAGCACCCCAAAATACGTTTAGGAGACGTACGTTTATCCCCCGATTTTTTTTTCAATTTGTTTTCCTGTGTTATTTTTAATACAAATTATATCGAAGAATGTATAGATTGTACTTCAGTATTTAAATTACCTGCTGGACGAGGAACTGCATGTGCCTAATCATATGACTGAGACGGGATGATATATTCGCGATACTTTCCATGTTCATATTTTGCAACTGGAAGTCCTTTGTCAATCACAATATCACCCTCATGAGGTTTGACGATCTGTGTGCCTGATCCGATAAGGCAAAAGTAGTCATTAATTTATTTAAAGATTTCAAAAAATCATTATCCTTGTAAATAAAACATTGTAGTATTTTGTTGTAAAAACACAATTTATCGTTTATTCACAAAATTAAAAATACTAAAGATTTGAGCGTGATCGATTAGTATTAATATTTTCCTGGTGCAAATAAATTTTTAGAATAAAATAAATTACAATAACCCAAAACAATGTGAAGATTGTATTTTTTTTGCATAAATTTGTAATTACTTGCAAAAATTGGTAAAAGTATCCGAATTCTAGCAAAAACTTGTAGTTCATAGAAGAAAATTAATTAAAAAATTACAATTCCGAAATTATTATACGTGATTGTATGTTATTGAGAAAATATACTTTACCCAGCGCTTTACTTTGAACATTAGGGCGGAAAAACTAGACGTTTTAGGCAGAATTCTTTAATATATGTATTATATTGTGTTTTACTTTTTAAATTACCTATTTCACCATCTGGAAGTAGGTTATAAAATATCATTTTTCGGGCTCTCCCAGCAGGTTTTTGATCATGATATAAAATAGAGTTATCACGGAATACTCCTGGTGCTGGTACTGCAAGGAAAATATTGTCATAAATTAATTTGTATACGTGCGAATAAAAAGTGCTCAGCTTTTCGATTTTATTTTAGGAATTGAGTCTATTTAGGAGTTGGGTTCGAAATTTATATTTTCGGATGTGATACTTTCTCCTTTGCTCTATCCTTTAGCACCATTTTCATGTTTCGGAATGAATCGGAAGTGGGTTTAATACGTGTTTAAAAAAGAATTTAACACATGTGCTTTAACAGAGAAAAAAATGAAATTTAATTAAAAGTACACACTTCCGCGCTGGCTCAGAAAACAGTAGATGCTATTGATTCAAATGATCCTAAGTATTTGTTATTAGTCAAAACAATTATTTAAAAATTTGAGCAATGTCTTTAAGGGTTGGTTTAGAGAAAGGTTAGGGGGGGGGGGCTTCTAAAGGTTACAATAACTAAGGATCATCATTATAATCTGGACCATGGGGGAGAAGAGGGAGGTGCACGAATCCGGGCTACCTCCGCATCCGCCCATGAAACACTTCATAATTAAGAAAAAATTGGATGTTTTAAGCAGAATTGTCTAATATTTGTTTTAGATTGGATTTTTGTTCATAAATTACCTTAAAAAACTCCCGACTCAGTTTAAGTTGGATATCGGCCCATAATTGAGACGCAGTATTTTTTAGTCAAAAAATGACTTAAGTCGAGTTGGCAAACAGAAAGAAAATTACACGAAGTTGCCCCAGCAACGGCTAAAGTAAAACATAAAAAAATAAGACGCAGCAAAGGATAGTCTACCTTTTTTCTTTCGAGCTATAGGGTTTGTATCGAATGGAATATTTACTCCATGAATACGCACTGCAAACGGTTTTCCATTCAAGAATACAATTTCTGCAATATCACTACGAGTATTATATGTAGTTGACGATCCAAAAGGCCGACGTGGTGGCGGCGGTGTCGTCTGTAGAGATTTTTCGGGTTCTGTAACAAGAAATATAGGGGTTCTTTTATTAATGAATTTCTATTTAGTTTTTTATTGTTTAAAAGAATTATATATAGTTTATAAATTACCGGATCTCCAGCTGTCTGGAAGTTCTCCCCATTGCCAGATTGGACCTTAAAGTAGTACGAAATATGAATAAAAACACAAAGTGTTTTGGCAAAAATGTTGGTTCGGTGATGGGAAATAAAATTTTTTGGGCATATGTTGGATACAATTATGGTTGGAACTTTATTAGGATTTGTGTTGAAAGTAAAATTTAAAAAAATCTTTATTACAGCCTGAACTAAAAAATTTCCCAACGTTTGTTTAAAAAATAAGACATTGTTTGGTAAATACTCACTATACGCAGCAGTACTCACGTAAAAATTCTGAAATTGGCAGTGAATTTTGATGAAACCCCCACCCGTACGTTGCGCTTTGATCATAAATAAGAATTTATTCGATGAATTGTAGGTTTTTCTTTTAGTTTTAAATATTTGACAAGATTTGAATACATCAAAGAACTTTCAACTTTTATGTACTCTATTTTTTATGCATCTATATTATTTCACAATATAATGGTATATTAAATTTACTACACGTACCCGTGCAGAAATTTCTATCTGTCCCCGATCGGGGCCAGACCTGTCCAGGTCGGGTCCCGATCAGGAATCCTGGTCGGGGCCAGACCGCGGATGAAACACACGCCCAAATCGGGGCCAGGTCGGGACACCCGATCGGTATACGATCAGTCTCAATATAATCCATTCGTGAATTTCACGAATGGAGATTTAATTTAAGTGAACTCGAAACTATCGAATGGTCCTCTCCTTTCGAAGGCCACCTTGATATTTTGAATTTCCAATTAAGTTATTTTAACTTATAATTAAAGTACGACATGCACGAAAAAAAGAGGTTTCAGGCTACAAAATTTAATCACACTTTTGAGAAACGTAAGATTATTGTAAATTGAGCTATCATTTATTCTATCGTTTTATTTTTTCAAGTCTGTTAAGAAGCAATATAGACCAAACAACTTTTAAACAAAAATGAAAAGTTTTTAATCAAATATTTCTGGTTATTTTAAATATTATTTACAGAATATTCATTTAATTAATTTTTATTGTTAATTATTAATTTCTCCCTAATGGACATTTTTATAAGTTGAAATGTCATTGTTTATAATAAAAAAGAAAAATAACTTTGTTTAGAATTTTAAACTTCGCACGAAACCAATTAGATGCCGAATGCGACGCATGTGCAGTGTAGTAACTGGCTCTTGTTGGAATCCCTACACAATTGGCATTTTTCATTTTGATTGTACTACTTGATTCTGAAATTCATGTTATGAAAATTTTTCCTTAATGTATGTCTGTAATGAATGCATTCTTAATGCAGAATCAAACTTTCAATAACATAATCGATTGTATCACATATTTTATTCTTATAA
>NC_046664.1:45802628-45803689 GCF_010883055.1 Belonocnema kinseyi
TAAATTACCGCATCTCCAGCCGCCTGGAAGTCGTCTCCATTGCCAGATTGGACATGATTCTGTAAAAATAAATATAAAGATTTTTTTATTAGCGAATTTTTTTAACTAACCTTAAAGTTATTAGACCGAAATATGAATAAAACCTGAATGTGATCGCAAAGTCAATTAATATTAACACATAACTCTAGGCACGCGTAGATTTGATAACACAATACACTGTTAAAAATTTCTATAGTGATTTTACTATAAATGTATTGGAAGCAATATGCATATACGTGTAGTAAATTTAATATACGATAATCTGATAAAATAATATACATGTATAGTAGAGTGCATAAAATTTGAAAGTTCTTTGATATTTTCAAATCTTATCAAATATTTAAAACTAAAATAATAACCTACAATTCGCCGACTAAATTCTTATTTATAATCAAAGTGCGACGTACGCGTGGGGTTTACATCAAAATTCACTGCCAATGTCAGAATTTTTACGTGAGTACTGCTGCTTTTAGGTTAGGTTTCTTAATTATGTACTTAATTGAACTTAACCACTTGAAACCCAGTATAATTTATGTTCAACTAGAAACAAATATAATGCTTTATTCTTTATAATTAAATATTACTGCCAAAATTATCTTTAATTTGTGTAAAGTGAAATTACCTGGCTTTTCTAAGAATTGATCAATATACATGTATATTAAATTTACTACGCAGCCTCTTAATAACTATTTCATAGACCAAGTTCTTAGATTTACTATATAAATGTATAGTAAATGTATATTAAAATTGCAAACATTTTTAACAGTGTAGTTTATGCGCAGTATTAAAAAAAAAATATTATTCTCCCACAAGGAGATTAAAACACCAAATATTTTGGCAAAAATTTCAGCTTGGTGATGTGAACTGAAAGTAAAAATTTTCAAAAATCTTTATTACAGCCTGAACTAAAAAATTTCCAAACATTTGTTCCAAAAATAAAACATATTTTGGTAAATACTATTACGCAGCAAGATGAATTACAGAAAATGATAACATATGTGTCAACTGTTTCAAATGCAAAT
>NC_046664.1:45803789-45805729 GCF_010883055.1 Belonocnema kinseyi
CCGCAGGATTTCGCCGGGAGCGGTTGCTAATCTGAATATATATACTGTAAAAAAAATCTATTGAATTTTGCATCTCTGGTGTATGTAAATAAAAGGACCCTCGTGTATTTAGGGCGTACAGGTGTCGAACACTCGAAGCTCAAACTTCGTACAATTTCATGGAGATTGAAGAAACACAAGCCGGACACGTTACCATCTACCTAAAACACATTAGACACTAGGAGTATTTTTTTGATGTGTAAATATTCCGTAACAAAAATATGAAATATAGGTTTTAGATAACTGCACTTTTTCCGTTCCAAGAGCAGAAAATGTAAAAGGCAAAATAGGAATAGCTCGAATTCGATCTATTTTTGTGTGAAAGCTGTCAAAAAAGTTGAACATAGCTGTCAACTTCCTCGCATTAAGAATAAAAATGCTCCAAACTTAGAGAATGAAGTCATCGACAAACAGCGAAAACGAGAGACGCTTTCGCATTCACATATTATTTGATTAACTGTTCTAAATTTTTTATTAATTATAAATAAAAATCTTAGAGTTGCCGCCAGGGTAAAATTAAAGATCTTTGGTAAAATTAAAAATCTCGATGTAATTTTCAATCATAGGAAAGTGATTTTACCCACGCATGGTATTTTTACACGCTGCGACTGAATTTTCCTTTCTTAATGTAAAGTTCGCACGAGGGAATGTGTAATTTTTATTTTATCGAGTTTGTAAAATTACACTGTTGTTCGAAGGTCCGGATCACCAAAAGCACTTTGAAGCGATGAAAAAATATGTGTGAGGGCTCATTTTGAAGCTGCGTCTCTTTCCTACAAAATAACTTATGCGCCTTTACAAAAATCAAGACTGCGGCATCAATACGACAGCCAAGTTTATAAATGAACCAGATTTTCAAACCGTTCCATTGTTCCTAAACAAATTTCATTCAAATTTCGGCCAGTTATTCTTCATCTTAGGTGCACCATTTTATGTTATAGAATCTTTCACATCAGATTTGAGATGAGTGACATTTCAAATCCCTACCAATCTATTTTCAAACATATATGGTGTTCGTAAAAGCATTTACATCGAGTTCTGGACAAAGTCCACCATATTGGATCCGCCGCTTCGCAATAAAAAATGTATTTTACTAGATTAATAATCACTACTTCCGGTAGATACCTTTAAAATGTTTTAAGTGCAACTGTATGTGTTGAAAGACTCTTAGTTTGAAGTTTCTTGTGATTTATAATTTTTTTTATAGATTTGGCTGCCATATTGATTTTTGTAAAGGCGCATATGCTATTTTGCAGGAAAGAGACCCAGCCTCAAAATGAGCCCTCATACATACTTTTCCATCGCTTCAAAGTTTGGTGACTGCACTAATTTGGTTCATTTCCTGAAATTTCTTGTAAAGGCGCATACGTTATTTTGTAAGAAAGAGACCCAGCTTCAATATGAGCCATTAGGCATATTATTTCGTCACTTCAAATTTTGGCGGCAGCACTGATCCGGTTGCCGTGGATCGACCTATATATTTATATATATTGTAAAAAAAAAGATTTGTGTAAAATTACAAAGTTTCGGAACACTACATATTGTATCATTGTAAATATCACACACTTCCCCGTGCAGAAATCGCCCGATTTCATACTTAATACCGATCAGGCCCCGATCGGGAGTCCCGAACTGGCCCCGACCTGGGCGTGTGTTTCATCCGCGATCTGGCCCCGACCAGGAATCCCGAGATGGGCCCGACCCGGCCCGGTCTGGCCCCGCCCGGGGCCAGATCAAAATTTCTGCACGGGTCACTGTGTGATTTTACAAGAGTGTGAAATTACAACCTCTAGCGATGTAAATAAAAGGACGAGATTTTTTTACAGCAAGATGAATTTTCAATTCGAAGGGACGAATTTTATATCCAAAAAGACGAATGTTCAACAAAGCAATACAATTTT
>NC_046664.1:45805829-45830199 GCF_010883055.1 Belonocnema kinseyi
ATTTTGATGAAGACGGCGAAACTGATTTTCAACGAATTTTATGAGCTGTAACTAAAAAAATGTTATTCACGTTTTACCATGCGCTAGCTATTATCTTAATATTGACAAAAATGAGACTCCACATTAGTTGGTGGGATGAAGTGAAGACAATTAAGCGTTGTATAAGGCCAATGTTTATTGCTCTAGAATACGGAGATCTTATTTACTTCCCTTGAAAATCGAATGATTGTGGGAGATAACGATGTATCCTTGGCGACATAGTTTAAAAACAGTTTCCGATAAAATTTTGTGTGAAAAAAAATTTGAAAGTTTTAAATAGATTTCTAAAATATTTTTCGAGATAGCGACATTTCTGTATCAAATTCATTGTTTTTGTTTTGTTTAATTAACATTTTAGACTATAAGCTAATTTAGATTCCGATAGGTTTTTTCGGAGAAAAATGAATTCAAAACTGTCAAGTCGATGTCTCTACGATTTTCGAAATAGGGGAAACCTCTCTATAGTATATAATCCAATCTACAATTTATAACCATTAATTATGAGCACGAATAATAGAAAAATAATTATTTTAATTTAGGAACTTGTTATAATTATAAAGTATGTTGCCTTATCCACTATGGAGAGGTTTCCCCTATTGATTTGTTATCGTAAAATTATTGATTTTTTTGTAATTCAAGCAATTTCGTAATGCAGATTACCTTAAGATTGTTTGCGATGATAGCTAAACTGACAGTTTTAAGTCGATATCCCATGCAGAAATTTTGATTTGGCCCCTGGCGGGGCCAGACCAGGCCGGGTCGGGCCCATATCGGGATTCCTGGTCGGGGCCAGACCGCGGATGAAACACACGCCCAGGTCGGGGCCACGTCGGTACTCCCGATCTGGAAACCCGATCGGTACCCAGTCGGTGCCCGATAGGTCTAATAATATTACATTTTATGCATTTCGCGAATAAAAAGAGATTTATAAAGTATAAATATTATTATTTATTAAATATCAAAATGACCTTAAGTTAATTCTATTTAACTAGAACCTTAAAAAAAAGTGTTTTTTAGTGTAGGGTCCTCTGCTTTCGATGGCTACCCCAATCTTTGGAATTTCCAATAATTGTTTCAATATGACTTAGAGCCGCTTCCTCTGTTGTTTCTGTGTTTTCATCGCTCATGGAATTATCACTAATCGCTGCTTCTGCTTCTAAATGAAGTAAAATAAATAAATTATAAAACTCCAGGCTGGCCGCTGGACTGGAAAACCGGAAAATGGCTGGGAATTTGTTGAAATAGAGAAAATCCGGGAAACGATAGTGATTTTTTTTTTACCGGAAATTTTGCAAATATTTAAAAAACAAATCATTCAGCTCACAAATGAGTAATTTAAAAATCATTTACTTTAGAAATTTTTCGTTGAGAATTTTGTATAAAAAATGTTTGTATTTTATTAACAGTAAATATAAATAAATTATTTTTAAAATGAATATGTAATTTAAGTATTAAAAGGGAACAATAATTCACTTTACAAAACGGTTCGAAATCCGTTCAAGATTCGGAATTTTCCAGATTTTAACACGGAAACAATTAACTGTTTCAATTCGAAATCTTAGTCATTAAATAATGCAAACGTCTGCCTAAAACTTTATAAACTATTTTTAAATTAAAAATAACTTCACAATAATGTATTTGTAATTAAAGGCTTTCTTTAAATTTAAAATATTGTTTCAATTCGAAATAATCAATTTTTTATGCATTCGATTAAACATTTTTTAATTAAAGAAAAAAGAACAAATATTTCAAATGTAGCCTTGAATCGTTAAAATTTGGAAGAGCTTTTAAACTTCAAACGTTTCAATTTTGATGGTTCTTTTTTAAAAAAATGTTACTTTTGTAAGTGAAATTGTTGAATTTAGTTGTTCAAATAGCAATTGAAAACTTATTAATTGTATAGAAAAAATTGAATTATGTTAAAACCCGTTTAGATGTTCTAAAAAGATTCCAAATTAATTTAAAGCTTTAAATGATTTCAAATAATTTAAAAGTTTCAAAAGAATAAAAACTTCTTTGTACGATTCGTAGGAAAATTGAAAATAATTTTAGAGTTTGGAATATTATTTAAAAATAATATTCAAAAAGATTTTAAGATTTCCAAGATTGTTAAAAAAGAATGTGGAAGATTTTAAGAATTTTCTTTAATTTTCCAGGGGTTTCTAAATGTTATAGGGAACTTTCTTTTCAGTTTAAAAGATATTTAAAAATTCTAAAAAAAATTTAAAATAAGTTTAACGTTGAATAAATTTAAAACAACTTCTACATTCCTCAAGATTTTGAAATAAAATTTTGAAGCCTTACAAGGATGTTTAAAGTATTTAGGATAAAAATAATGTAACTTCCAATTTAAGAAGTATTAAGTTAAATAAATTAAATTTGGTATTTAGCTTGAAATTGTTAAAAATAATATAATTTAAAAATTTTTAAAGTTCACTGATTATTTTAATATAGACCTTTGAAAATGATAACGTGAATTTATTTAGTTTAAAATCGTTAAGAATAATATAATTAAAAATTTTTTTTAATTCATTGATTCTTTAATTCACACCTTTGAAAATGATAACGTGAATTTATATTTTTACAATTGAATCTGACTCTTTGAACTCATTATTTTTTTTAAATTATAAATTTTGCAGTTTATGTGCATTTCGTGTGAAGTTGTTCAATTGAAAAGTGTTAGAGTCTTTCATTTTTTACGTTTAAATTACTGAGCAATTGAATACAACATTTTTTAATTAAAAAACTCTTACAATTCAATTTCAAAAGTTAAAAATGTAAGAGTTTAATTTTGAGTGCTTTAATTGGTAGATTATTTTTTGTTACTGCAAATGGAAAAATTTTTAGCTTTAGAGTTCAAATTTTTAAATTTTATTGATCGTGAAAAATGTTTCCGAACCTGGAAAAAACCGGGAATTTTTGTTTTGGATTAAAACGGCTACCCTTGCATAATTTTCAGTATCAGAATCAGTACCTGATTGAGGATTTTCATCGAATTTTCCCGGCGAAAATTAAGATTATTCGTAAATAAATTTTAAGTATCGGAAAATTAGATATATATTAGGGGTTTAATTGTTACAAGTATTTACGGCAGGGAAGTGGAAGAAAAGATGTTGTTAATATACAAGAACCACAATAGCCAAGTGCAGGAAAGAAAGTAAGGTGACAGAATTAGAAAAATTGGATTTTTACATACTTAAGTTGCGCATTCACAGGAAAAATTATACTTTTTTCATAAATATTTATGCAGTGCTCCCAACGAAAGCTTCTTACTTTACTACACATGCGTCGCACTCGGCATCTGGTTAGTTACTATTCGTGCGCAGTTTAAGATGCTAAAAAATATTATTTTTATTGTTTATTATAAATAAAGACATTTCGACTTATAAAAATGTTCATTACATCGATATCAATGAATCTTGATAATAGTAAAAATTAATCAAATACATATTCTGTGAATTAAAATTATCCTTTAGATTGTCTACAGAATATGTATTTAATTAAATTTTATTTTTTTTTTATCAAGATTCATGAATTTCTATCTAATGGCATTTTTAAAAGTAGAAATACCATTATTTATGATAAAGAATAGAAATAATGTATTTTAGCATTTTAAACTGCGCGCAAATAGCAACCAATTAGACGTCGAGTGTAACGCTCGCGCAGTTGAGTAAGGATCTCTTGTTGGGAGCACTTGATCGATTGGTATTTTGATTCTACTACTTGATTCTGAAATTCATGTGATGAAAAGGTGTCCTTCATGTATTTTGGTAATGAATTTACTACATATTCTATTATGATAAGATCACTATTTTTGGAGATTACCTATTTTGACTATTGTTAGTTAACATATTTTATACCAGATTTTATCATTTTAACTCTACATTAAATTAATAATAAATTAATATAAATGGATAAAATAGTACAAAACAATATAAACAATATGATAAATACGTTGATAAAATGATTGACTTTTCACTGATAAAATAATTTTACCTAAACTGTGTTGATATCAGCCGGAAATTCATTTTCAAGTGGATCCAAATTTTCTGCTTCGTCCAATTTCATCAATTGAACGGGTTGGATAGTATTAACTTCCGGATCACTTACATTTCCATCTAATAATTTCATTCGTATCGATTAAAAAAATAAAATTTAATTGATGATCACTTTATTTGAGGTTAGGTTTCAATTAGCCCCAGAGCTTAATTACTTACTTTCATTTTCCTCACACACGTTTCGAGGTGTACTGGTTAGTGGTCGGTGCCTCCGAACACGTGGCGTACTTGCCTTAGGCATTTTCAATCATTTAGAAAATATTATAAACGAATAATATTTCAATTTCACTGCTCTATCAAAAAACAATAATCAGCACTAATTCTGTGAGTAGTGAGTACGGTAGGAAATCGGTCTGGCCTGGACTGGTCCAAATCTGGGCCACAGAATTCTACAAATCAGGGCCATATCGGGAATCCCGGTCGGGGCCAGATCGATATTAAGTATGAAATCGGGCGACTTCTGCAGGGGATTTCGTAAACGGAGATTTGTAAATCTAGTGACAGGCTGATAGAATTTGTTTAAATTTTGTGACGCCCTCAATCCGCTATGAATGAAAAAAATCAATATGTTAGTGAATTTAGAAGCTAATTTAGGTTTAAATAGTTTATAATGGAAAAGCTTAAAATTTTAATTTTGCTATCAGTTTGAGGTTTGGGTAGTGAAAAAAAAAATGAATTGTATTTTTATTAGCAATTGAAAATTAAGAGAGGATTTATTAATGCCTTATTAATACTCTTTTAATATGTGTAAACAAAATATTTTGTAAGTTTCTAATAACTTATTTGTCTCTAATTACTTAAAATTAAAAGTATTAATTCATTAAATAATTAAATTTTGTTTGATGGAAAACAGTGTTAGAAAGAATACTGTCCGCAAAAGTTTTTCAAACAATTTCACATTATTAAATTTAAGGATTGACTTTAATCATTTTAAATGAAACATTCAGAAATCGAGAATATGAATTTAAAAACCATAAAAACTTGACTCATTATTTGAAGTGTGCAAGATTCAATAATTTCAAATTCAAAGCGTGCATATCACATATTTTCATATTTTAAGTATGAAGAGTGAAATAATTTCAAGTTGAAAGTGTTTGGAAAATTATATAATCCTCAATTGTAAGCTGGAAAGCATTAAACATTAAATAATTCTGTAGTGCAGCATGCATAATGCTGCATTCATAATGTCCACAATTGTATCAGCGAAGCTTTGTTAATGGAGCTATGTTTATAGTTTAAATCATCCAAATTTGATAGTTTCATATAAGTATTCGTTTGATAAAATAACAAATATTTCACATTCATGGTCTACAAAGCTTAATGTACTGTAAATTTAAAAGTAAGGGGGTTTAAAAGTTTTATGTTCTAAAAATAGCTCATAACTACAAAGAATTTCGTTTCTTAGTTTTAGATTTTTCGTTAAATTTGGTATGCCGCATTCTCTTCGTGGCGTGGGCATTCCATCTTCGTTATTTCGACGTGGTGGGAAGCAGAGACCAGGATTATTTTATTACGAATTATGTTGACCAGAACATAGATTGTACATATTTTAGTTTTTAAATTACGCGCTAAAGGAGAAAGTGCATGTGCCTAATGTTGCTGACTCTGCATGAACCACTTGCGAAAAATTTTTTCTCATATTTTGCAAGAATCACTCCGTCGCTTGCCACATAATCACCCTCAGTAAGCTTGCATGGTACACCTGATCCAATAAAAACTATTGTCATTAATCAATTTAAAGATTTAAAAGAATTATTAACTTAGATGTACCACATTATACTAAATTGTGATTCTAATATAAATAAAAAACAAATTAAATTAAAAATTTTTTTTGTGAATCTAAATAAAAATTTAATATTTCTAAAAAATTAAGAATACATTTCCTGGTGGAAATGTATTTTGGAAAAAACTTATTGTTCCTGGTAGACCTAATTTTACAATTTTTTCCATTTCAAAAAATAATTCTACTAATATTTGTTTTAGATTGTGTTTTCATTTGTAAATTACCTTCCACGCCATCTGGAAGCAATTCACGAAAGCTCTCTCTTCGGGCTACCCCAATAGGGTTTCCCGTGCTGTATAATAATGCACCATCAGGAATATTGGCTTTGTAAGAAAAATATAATCGTAAATTAATTTTCTAATTAATTTGATTACTACCAAACTTTTCTGTCATGTTGACATCTACAAACTTAACAGAAAAGTCCGAAAATTTTTCAGAAAGTATCCGTAAATTTGTTAAATTAATGAAAATTCTATCAAGTCTGCAGAAAATTCTGTAATCTTTATAGGAAATCTATGCTATCTCTATTTCGACCGAAAATCCTATAACTTTAGCAGACTTTTTTTTTCTCCGTAAAACGAAATAGATCATGTTCCCAATAATTCCTATTTATTCATATAGAGTTTTTAAACATCTAAATTCAATCCAACCCCATAAAATTTTCTAATTCAATTTCTGAACCAATTAATTATACCTTTTTCATAGAAAAATGCACATATGCCTAACTCAATACCAGCAGTATGGGCCCTTCTCTTGCGGATGAACATATTTCTAGATTTTTATAAATCTTTGACATATATAACTACTAATTTGTACTAAATTGTAAGTATACTAATGATTGTGAAAGAAATTGAATTTCGTAACTTTTTGTTTTGAATCCTTGACAGTTTTTATTAAATAGGAAAAATTATATCCAAAAATTTGAACAAAAGTTACCTCACCTTTTATCCGTGGAATAATAGGAGTTATATCGAATGGAATAGTGTGTCCATTCATTCGCAATCCTTACAGTTTTCCCTTAATGAACACCAGTTCTACACAATCAGAACGACGAGGATATTGACTTGCCTCACCAAATCTCCGGTTCCGTGGCAATACAAAATTTGGATCGGATTGGTTGACATTTGATCCTGTAACAAGAAATATAGAGATTTTCTTATGAGCGAATTTTGTCAGCGAACTCACATTATTGGTCTGAAATAGAAGGATAGCCTAAATGTTAAAGTAATTTAATTTGAATTTTTTTCCCAATTCCAACCATATTTTATGATTTGAAACAAATTATATAAACTAGGAATTTGAGCAAGATCTTTTAGTATTTATAATATTTGTTAATATTATTTCGAATATTTGTTTCAGGTTGTACATTAGTTTTAAAATTACCTGATTTCGAGGTAAATGCTTCTGTAAGTCCTTGCCATAGCCAGATTGGTCTTGATTCTGTAAGAACAAATATAAGGATTTTGTATTAACGAATCTTAAAATTATTAGTACGTTGTATCAAGAGATAGTCTGTATGTAATCGCAAAGTCAGTTAATATTAACACGTAACTCTAGGTCCCAAGCAACGAGCGCTTTGTGAGGGATTATTTTGTAGAGACAACAATTTTTGATACAGAGACGGAAGAAAATAGACGTGAAGTGAAATTTTTTAAGCAGTTTGGCCAAAATTTCGGTTCCAACCTCATGAATTTTTATTATGTATCCGATATCTCAAGCTTGTGGGTACACAGTTCTAACAAAATATAATTTTGAATGCAAATCTTTTTTCACCAAATGTAATGGCATAATCTATGTCATGATCATATTTCGAAAATGAGAATTGATATAAAAAATTCATTGTTTTAATTTCTGACCTGTGGAAGTCAAGGATTTGCTCTTTTTATATCGACGTCCTCTCTTCTCGGTATCTAAAAATGTGGCTTCGTTTTGGTTTGAAGCTTTAGAATTAAAACTGTTGCCACTCAGCGCAACAAAAATGTAAGAAAAATACAAATATACATGTAAATTAGTTTTATAGTAAATGATAAAAATAAATTTATAACTAATTCTTTTATAAATATTAACAGGACACTATCTTAGTGAATATACTTAATTACGCAACTAGATACAATGCGTGTGATAGCAAATGAATAGTCGGGGAACATAAGGGGCTAACCCGCGAAATTGTCTAAATTTACCTTTTTCGCTTTTTGTATTGTCTCATCTGCCCTACAAATTTTGTTTTTTAAGAAAGTGAACAAATTAAATTCTACTACTTTTCATGGGTTAACAAATTTCCCAAAGTGGGCATCCCAATGGATCCTCGAGGAACATAAGGGGCCAAACCCGTACAAACCCAAAAACAGACCCAAAAAAACGAATACTAGTTTTCGATACCGTATGCCTGTTCTAAAGGTAAGTATGGAAATTAAGAACACGTTCTCGTTATTCTGTTATACTATAAACAACATACAAGACCCATTTGTTTGTCAACAAGTGATGTGCGTGAGAATTCCTCGTTTTTTTGTTCGTACACAACTAATTATTGAAAATATTCACGAATTTGTACTAAGGTTATTATTACAGAGAGTTTTCGAAGTATTATCATATAGTACTTACGAACAGGATTCAGATATATCATAAGTGTAAAGAACAGAGTATAAATGAAAATTCTCATTTTGATGGAGACAGATAACTAATTATTATTAAATAAATTCGTGAATACGTTTAACTTGTATATATACTAGCCATTATCTCAATTACTGACAAAAATGATAATGCACATTTATACGACAGGATAGAGAGAAGACACTATGACTTTGCATAAAACATATTTTTATTGCTATAAAATAGGTCAACTTTATTTACTTAATTTGAAAATGTTAAGAGTAGGAAGCGGACCAGATCTACACTAGCTGACTGGGGGGAAATTAGGATGTATTCGTTACGAAAAAGTTGTAAGATGGTTTTAGATAAGACTTTTTGCGATAAAAAAAACTAATGTTACACTTTTAAATTGATATCCATAGAAAAAAAACTGGTAATTTTTATATGGGTAATAGAAATCGCAATGAAAATACAGTAGACTCTCACAAAGCGCCTTTTCTCACCAAGTGCCTCTTCCTTCCATTAACTCTAAATTCGGTAAGCGCCTTGAGCGTGGAATTAGATGCACTTACGCGAGACGATTTTTAAATAATCCGCCAATATATCTTACAGATATTTTCCGCCAAACTTTAGGGAAATGGCTTTATTAGGTGGGCGCTTAGTGAGGACAACAGTCACGAGCACTGGGCGCTTTGTAAGAGTCTACTATAATAGATATTCTTTATAGGTCGCCAACATCCATGAGGACAGGAAAATTTCTAAATTCTCTTGAATCAAAGTTTTAAATATGAAAAAGCTGAATTATTCTCCATCTCTAAATTAAAAAAGAATTAAAATGTTTGAAGGAATCTCTACTATCATAAGAGAATACCAGAAATTCTTAGCGTGTATTTCTGAAAAAGTATTCTTCTTTCGATCTCTCTAGTAGCTTAATGTGAAAGCACCCGATCGGCGAAGTTTTAGCAGAACTTTAACCAAAAAAATAACTAGATTGAAGTTTAAACGTTTAAAAATAATAAAATTGTAATAAGCCTAAATAAAATGGAAATTCTCGTTTTTTCTGTGATTTTCAATTGAGTTCCTGATAATTGCATAACTTCAGGGTGTAGGGATGTAAGGATGATTAGGGGTCAACGTACCAAGATTGCGAGGAGGCTTACAGAAATTAAGAGGCAGAGGTAAATTTTGGATATAGCGGCGGCAAGATGTTCTTTTTAATATAGAGCTAAGTTTTCTTTCATAAATTAGGGCAAAAGTTATCTTAAGGAAATATATTTTGTAATGTCTACTTTTTACTCTCAAAATAAGAATTTAAACCTTTTTTTTTCCTTCGTTTATTAAAATTCGAGGGGAATAGAAGTTGGCTTGAGACGAGCAAGACAAAAATCGATCCGATATGTTAGTTTCACACGGGTTCTTCTATAATTGCTAGCAGGTGCAACATTAATCTTGCGGCCACGGATAACCCATTTTCTTTTGCTGGTCGGCCTCGGATAACAAAACAACCGCAACCCGCGAGTACGCTGCACGAGACAATGAACGAAATCAATTCCCTCATTTCCGATGATTTATGAAAACCACGGTTCGTTCATTTCCTCCTATAAACCGTAACACTTTGCCAATTTATATTGCCGATCGATAAGACCAGAAAGAAGAGCCTTGCGAAAGCGAGAATTCGCTTTTAATCACCCGCAGTATTCTGTGATGCCTTCACTTCGCGATGCTATCGCAAAATCGTCGACCCTGTCACAGTTACGATGAAAATTACTCTTACATGAAAATTGCACTTTCAAGACTTGCAAAAGACATTTGCAAAAATTATACTCAGGTTTAACAAGAAACCATATTTCGATATTGAAAATGTGTGAAGGAAACTGTACAAGAGTAGGCCACTTTGCGGAGTACGTCATTTGAATTTTTTAGAATTTGCATAAACAAAAAATCTAGAAGGTTTTGATGACAAAATTGGTGACAATACTTGGCAAAAAAGGACAAAATTTGGTCGAGATATTATAAATGAAAAATGTTTGATTAAAAAAAAAAATTGTTTTCGACATAAAATCAAAAAATGTTACTATGCTATTTGAACCGTATATTCGATAAAACATATAACGCATCCTAAACTGAAATCACTATAAAGAATTAGTTGCTATTTTCACTAATTGACTTTATTAAAACATACACTCACTTGGACTCAATTTTACTTTACTAACTTCAGATTGAAAAGTGATACCTACTAGCGAAAACATTTGAAACAGACAAAATTTGATTCTCACTTCGGTACTGTTTTGATCCAAAAGAGTTTTACTGTCATCGAAATAAAGTGGCATTAGAATAGAGGAACCCGATACCATATGTTTAGAGGACTGTTTTAAAACCGAAAACTAGCCTTCAAATGATACATTTTTTTACAGTGTAGTGGTTGAACCTATTTAATTATGGTTATATTCTTTTATTTCATCTTTATGAGTAATCTCCATAATACTTATTTATTGTTTCTTTTTTGTTGCAGGTGAGTTACACTGATTATGAAAAACCCTCTTGAAAATAAAAGCATTTTCCTTGTACTTAGGGTGAGTCTTTATGAATTTGTACAACATTTACATATTACAAAACCTGTAATTGGTAGAAATTCTAATTAGATAATAAATGTGGAGAACATTTGAATCTTGAAAGAAAGTCATCTTTACAATCTCTCACTGCACCCAGTTCGTATGCTGAAGGAGTTTGCGAGCGACATTATGCCACATACAATTATGTGTATCTGTATATACACATACACAAAAAGGCACATATATAAATTTAAATTGTATTGGTAACTTCATATACGCTCCCTTGAAGATGATCTCAAAGGTTAACGACGTTCCACGTTGAATCTCCGACCAACAAAACTACGGGGAAAGGTGAAAGAGGCATCGTTGACCTCTCGATCGAACTCTTACTCTGTACTTTCATTCTCGGTGAAAAAGAATATTTTGTATCACGCTGTACGAGATTAATTGATTAAGTAATTTCTTTCGGCATGGATATTTTTTATGCAATTACGTGATATTGTAAGCAGGGGTTTCACAATTAACCCTTTAGAGCTGGGGTCACACTTTCTTCATTTTCTGATAAGTAGCATTCTTGCAAAAATAGTTTGAGCTGAAATTTCTATTTATCTCTTTTCCTTTTTTTTTGATAAATAAAGGCTCGGCAGGGATAACGCTCGATAAAAAAATGTTTTGTTGGAACATCAGTTCAAATTGTAAGCATATGTTAATATACTTTTTTATATGACATATACAACCTCGACTGAAAGTTTGTGTATAATGATATTTTTCAAAAATTAACAGTGATTACTTGTTCATGAAAATTCGTCTCCACATGAGTTTGGTTAAATTCAAGAGATAGTTGTTCCAGATGACATGTGTACGAAAGCGGAACTCATGAAAGTTATTTTAAAGTAACTGGTGGCACAGCAAAAGGGGCTCAGTATCAAAATAAAAAGTTTGCTTCATAGATTCGATAACGACTTAACAATAGAATTTTTCATTTTTAAAAAGAAGCAAAATGTAATCTAAAGTTTTATTTCTTTTACGATGAAGAGTCAGATGTACAATCCAGTTCGGAGACTGGAAGGACCCAGTGGCGATCGATCGATCTTTCGCGATACACGCGTCCTTGCTTCTCTTTCTTAAGCCCCCCCCCCCCTTCTCTTTTCTCTCTCGATACTCTCCCCACTTTTGTAGTTTATATTATATCTTTCTCTTTTATGGTGATTTTCTCTCATTCCAAGAACGCGTCATGTCGACAGCAAATCACCTGTCTCTTCGCGCAGGAGGCGAGAGCTACCACCACCTTCGGGTTTTGTTTGTATGCTTGCTTTAACGGCACCGATCGAGATCGTGGAATTCGATTGCACAACACCGTAGAATCGGTCTTTAAAGGGTTCGCCACGAATTCCCTCGCCTTCGTGCGAGACCTCGAGCGATCGTCCTTTCGATTTTAAATGCCTGAGATCGATGCTGATCGATTTTATTCCCCATTCGTTCGCCCAATTCATTTTCAATAAAAGACGAATTTTTTCCTGTAAAATCAAAATCACTGTTTTGAAACTAAACTAAACTTGCAACAGGTTCAGCTGCGGATTGTGATAAAAGATTCCATTTTTAGTTCAAATAAAAAAATAAAAACATGCTAACGAGAAATTGAAAATCATATTAAAAATGGCTAGTTAAAATTTTTTTAAATTTTATTGGCAATTATTGTATCAAAAATAATATTTCGCAAACGTGCTTTTACTACAATGTTCTAGTTTGTGCTTTTTCAAATTACCATGTGCCCTAATTTCAATTTTTCGGCATTAGGGAGCATCTATTAATTAAGTTTTTTTTGTAATTACTTCACTTATTTTTTACTGTTTCTAATTTAATCTTAATTATAAATATAGTAAAATGTGCAAAACTGACATACTTCAGACCAAGTAAAAGACCATGATGTTGTCAAGATTCTTTATTTCATTATAAAAATTTGCCGACGTTTGAGTCAGTTGCTCTCATCATCAGGAAAAAAACATCAATCCAATGTCAATGAAATTGTCTAAGTCCTTATATTTAAGAAAAAGTCAGAATTATTGGTTACTAATTCATGTTTTTATCGTTCTCATATGAATTAGTTCTATAATGCTCATGTTATCATTTTTTTAAATAACATATTTAAAATAAAAAAGATCACAATAAAGTAATTCAAATTTTAAAAAGGTTTAAAATACTTTTAAATTTAAAAGAGGAAGCAGAACGTGCGTTCTGCTTCATAGTAAAGGCTAATTTCTCAAATCCTTGTAACTTTTTGCGAATTTTTTTGAGTTGCTTAGAATATTTTAAAGTTCATTAAAATATATCAAAAGTCTTTGAAAGTCTTCGATATCCGGTGAAATCCTTCGACATTCTGTTAATTCTTTTTAAATCTTACGAAATCCTCTAAAATCCGTGGATATACTTTGAAATCTTTTGAAATCCTTTTAAATTCCGTGAAATCGTCAGGATATTATTTAATATATTAAAATCCTTCAAAATCTTTGCAAATAATTTTGAATCCTGTGAAATCTTATGAAATCTGTTCAAATTTCTTAAAATCTTGGAAATCTCCAGACATCCTTGAAGATTCAGGAGAATACTTCGGTATTCAGATCCTTTGAAATCCCGCGACTTCTCTTTAAATATTTCAGAATCTCTTAATCCTATGCTTAGTCTGTGAAAATCGTTCTTAATTACTTCAAACCCCTCAGCATACGTTGAAATCCGTCATTATCCTTCGAAAACCCACGAAATCTCATAAAAATACCTTAAAATCCCTTGAAATACGTTGTCATTTTTTGAAATCATTGAAAATTGTTTAAAAATTCGTTTATGTTAAAAATATATTATATAATATTAATATATTGACTAAAAAATTGATAATCTTGTGTAAGAAGAATTTTTCCGCATTTCCATTTGTCATCATTTTCGTTTGTCCAAATCTACATTTCAAATGTATACAAATTATCATTTGATGAATTGCTATTTGTTATAATCACCGCCTTACCGGTATCAAAATAATGGTACAAAAATTCTTATGGCTCCAATCAGGATCTTAAATTTTAATTTCTACTATTTTCATTACTAGGCCGAATTGGCTTTAGATAGAATTTAGTTTATATTTCAGCCAAATAGACCTTAAGTACCATTTTTCTTCGATCAACTGAATTTCCATTAACATAAAAAAGACTATAACTGGACGGTATTTTGCTTTAATCAGAACCAAAGTTTTCTGTGGAATCCTTTTTTGCTAATTTTTCAAATTAATTTATTGATTTATTTTTTTCGCCAGGAATGCTACAATTTTCGCCAACCATTTAATGGCGATGATCATTTTAATCCTCTGTGAATCCAACAATGAAGTCGGCACTCCGAAATTAATTATTGATAACCCAATCGAACGATCTTGTCTGCATATATCTTTTAAAAAGAACCCGCCTACATGACAAGATTTATTTTGATTAGAAATTGATTTGAATATAAATCGTGTAATCATCATAACATCTTATAGAAGCGTGTAATCGGTTTGTATAATTCTTTTAATCACTTGAAAAGATCAGTTCTCTGTGGAAATCGCAAATGGGCAAAATTGTATGAGTGTGTATTGTATATTTGGATTTAACGATTCGTATAAATTTTGGCGCCTATAAGATTTTATCGTGAGCTGTAAAAAACACATTCCAGTTTCTCATTTGCAAATGGAGGGATAAATTTATTGAATGGAGTATTACCTGTTAAATTTGATGAAATTTGCTTAATGTTGTGGATATATTAAGTTTCCCCTTTGTGAATATTAGGTGGGAATGTAAATGTGTTATGAAGGCGAATATGCATTTTTTGGATCTTCGATGTTGTTGCTTAATTCGTTTTTATTAGTTATTCATCGTAGGCGATTAAATTTAAGCAGATTACCTTTTAGGATCGACACCTGACAAATTATCGTTTTTTTTTTTCATTTAGAAGTTCAAGATTTTTATCAACACTAGAAAACAAAGATGTGCGCGTTTGTTTTCTTTTCTCACGCAATTTAATTACAAAATATAACTAACATTATTACAACATTTTTGTATTTTATAGTATCTGCAAATTATTTTAAATAATTAATGAAACAATTTGTGTTCAAAAATACCAATTTCCAACAAAAGTACTAAGAAAACTTATTATTGTAAAAATATTGTAAATCTTCTTTTAACTCTATAATGTTTGTTGTTGTTGTTGTTGTGATAATCTTTTTCCGGAGAAAAATGTGAAAATAAACTTAAGTTATACAAAAATGTAAATCTTCTTTGAATTCTAAACCCATTTCCGGTTGAAAACGTTAGCATTACCTACAATTGTTCAGTGATTTCTTAGCTTCTTTGAAATTCAATTATTTGTTATTCAAAGTACCGATTTCTGATATAAAACGCTAACAAAACCAAAAATCGTATACAATTCTGAATTTAATGACTGATTCATATGAATAATAATTTGAAAAATCTTATGATTTTTTTTTATTTAAAAATTAATATACCAATTTTGAACGCAAAACGCTAAAATTGCACAATAAACACTTTCTTCCAAGTGATCAATCGTATGTGAAATGTAATAATGTTAACATAACCTTAAATTAATGTTAATATAATCTTCAATTGTTTCATAACTGTGAAGGGGGGCGGGGCAGCGCTAACCAGTGGGGCAAAGTTGATTTTCCGTATAGCATGGCTATTATTTAACAATTTTAGTTCTACTTTGCATGAAATAAATCTATTTCATCAGAGAGATAGTGGTACTTACTAGAATCTTGAAAATTGACGTTGTTAAAGAAAAATTATGCAGAAAACAGTTTTTACCTCGAAAAAATGGAAGTTTCGCTGACAGAAATATAAAGTTTTCAACTTTAATGACAATACTTACAGTACAAAAAATTGATATCTTGACAGGGAATACAATATCACACAATCTAATTATATTAATTAGACGTAATTCAAATCCAAAATATATGAAATGTCACAAATAAGTGAGGCCTGGCATGGGGGGCATATTATTATTATCAATCCGGTCGGTATGTAGGCTTCTTTTATTGGTACGGTAGAAACATTGTGTAAAGTCCGTGTCTAGAAGAATGCCAACGAAGAAGAGGTTATATTACAGCTATCTCTATTTTTATTCAAAATAACTTATTCTTCTTGTTGGATACCTTTAAAGGTAATTTTTCCAGTACATCAAATACCACAGAACAAACCATCGCATATTCTTATCTTTAAATGTTTTAATTTTTATAAAAAGCTGCAGTCGGCTTTGCCCTTAGGTGAGGGGCAAAGCCGATGAAATACAGCTTGTTAGTAATCTAATAATTTTCTACCTATAATACCAATTTCTGACGGAAATCACTAAAACAATTAAAAATTTTTCAAGCTTTTAAATTATATTATTTTAAACAAAAATCATAGGAGTTAAATATAATAATCCCTCTTTTTAAAGTACAAATTTTAGGTGAAACGAACTAACAGAACCTTAGTTTGTTGAGAAATTGTAAATATTGTCTAAAATTTAATAATTTTGTATTAAAAGTTCCATAAATTTTGGACCAATAGAAAATTGTTCATAATTTTAAATCTTGTTTAAAATATAATCATTTTTGTTTGAAATAACTGACTTCTTAAAAAATTGTTTAGAGAACCAGAAATTGTTTTAAAAACCGCAAATTTTTTCGAATTGTAATGACTTTTGTTTTATAATACCAATTTTTGTTCTAAAACGTTATCATAACCTAGAATTGTTAAAACATCTGAATCCTCCTTAAAATTTAATTAGCGAAAATTAACAATACCGATTTCCGGTGAAAAATACTGACATAATCAAAAATTAGTTAAAGATTCTAAATCTTTTTTAAATTATAAAGATTATTGTTTTAAAAACGTTAAACAGTAAAAAACGCTAACAAAATCTATCAGTTTTTTGAAATTTTGTTTTTACTTTGAAACGTTATAATTTTACATTAAAGTTCTTGTCAGAAAATACTTATTTCTAACGAAAGTCACTTAATTAAAATATGGACATTTTTCTCAATTCGCCTAACGGTTTTTTGTCATTTTTGTTACTAAAAGAAATTAATTGTAAATAACGACATTTCCGAGACTTATCGTTGCACTACTTTTTTTAAATATGATTTTTATTAAATTGAATTTCGTACAACTTTTGTACATATAATATTTCCGTAAGAATGAATAAATGAACCTTTTTTTAATTTCCATCAGATGAATTAGCATTTTCTTTAAGAATGTTATCCATTATTTACATAATTAAATTAATGTTTTGAAAATATCTGAATGGCGTAGGCCTGAGGCTCATTTTACACGGCCTCTCATATTTATTGATAATTTCTTGAGCTTCTTCATCGACCTACCTCACTGATGATCGCTAATAAACAGAGAGCGCGCCATCCGTGAACGATAATGGTTGTAATTTGTAACCGGAGCGAGGTCAATTAATAAAGACATCTCGCATTAATTTAATTATGGCGCCTCATCTCAAAGCCACTATGCAAGCTACGGACAAGATTTGTTTCTAACTTCATTAACAATATATGTATCGCACGCCATGGTTCCCTTGACCAATGCAAAGTTCTTGAAGTTGAACTTTATTGAGTGAAAAAGCTTCATGAATTTTTCAAATAATAATGAAAATTATTTGATAGTGAGTTTTAAATTAGTTTTTTGGTACTTGTATGTTAATGAATACAATATTGTTGAAATTTGATATGATATATTATTATATTATTATATTATTATATTATTATATTATTATATATTTGATAGTTTTAAATTTATTTAGCCTCCGAAATTTATAATTTTCCTTAGAAAATTTCTCACCAGATCATATATAAATTATACATTTTAATTTGAACAAAATAGAATTTTCTTCATTTTATTTTGACTAAAATTTCTTTTTAAAAAATGGAATTAATAGACCAACCTCTAAATAAATGTAGTTTAGAACAAGTTTATAACAGGATTTCAGTTTTTGCTAGTAAAAGAAAAAATCTAGAAGACTAGGAGATAAAATATGTTAATATTTTATTATTATCTTTTTGAACGTTTTGAATCAAGTTTTCTGTTAAAAAAGTATCGAGTTCAGTAGCCTGTCATCTGGAACAACAGTAACAACTCTAAAGAACGTGATTTTAAATCAGTCCAATCTAAATTGTCGTGGTCAAGATTCATGACGATTATCTCGAATCGAGAAGTTAAACAAGTTTAAAGGGCAGATAACTGTTTGAAATGTGTTTTGACCGGATCCATTCAAAACCCAGCAGGTAGCTAGGTATACTTGAAGTCGTAGAACCTCTTGACGGTCAAATGTTTTCTTTCTTTTTTTAATTAACAATTGTTTTTTATTTTTGCATTTTTCTTGCAAACGAGAACAGATATAAAAGAGGCGCGAAAATGGTTTATCCTGCATAAAACCAGGGTGATTGATGGTTAGGGACAACCTGGACATCAGGGCATTCCGTTTTATTAGAAACAGTGGAATTTATTTTGCATTTTTTTACTTGTTACGGATTAATTTTACTCTTAATTCTTTTGAATTTCTTGAATTGTTTTTAAATATAACGAATTTATCCTGAATTTGATCAAATTCATGTAAACTTGATAAAAATTTCATGGAATTCTTTTAAAAATCAAAAGAATATTTAGTCACCTCGTTTGTGGACATTACTCACTTTTCGTGAATTTTCGGGTTAGGAATTACCCACTATCAACTTTTTACACAGGAAGTTATCCTTATTGAATTACAAATTTTTAAAAATAATTACAAAAAATGGGGTTTTTGTAAAAAGAGCCTTTTTATATTTTCAAACAAAATCAATTTTAAAATGAATTTTGTATCTTTTTACAAATTTCCGACGGATTGTGAAAGGGGGCGATAAATCTAAAAAAATCTAAAACAAAATCTTAAATTTGTAAATTGCGTCAAAAGTATAAAGAACAAATTTGTATTTTTTTATTAACAACCTTCAAAATATAAATGCTCATAGTTATAAGTCATGGCTAAGCGTGACCCGCTGGGGAATCCAGGCCAGTAATAATTTTATTCTTCTTCTGAATAAAACCCCAAAAGCTTATTTATTGTTTCTATACAATAAATATTGTATTTTCTTTTATGGACTGTTATGTTCAATTTCGTCAGGAAATTTTGACAACAATAATATTCACATAAGGTTTTCATTTTCTGTGTTTTGATTAAGTTGATTAAAAAACGTTTTTAAAACTTTAATTGAAAATTTTTGTTATAGTGTATCGTCTGAATAAAATTATTTTAAATATTAATCAAGATAAGATGTTTGGTTTTTTCGGTAGAACGCTTTTCATAAACAGATCCTAATTTGAAGGGAAAAGTCGGCCATAGTCAGAAATTAGTTACCGAATGTTGGAGCATCCTGTTTCTTTAAATAATCATTTGAAAAGTTTCAATATTTACTTCGATATTTTTACGTGGCATATTAGTTTAATATTGCTAAAAATAACAACAGAAACTTATAATTTTTAATAATTTTGCCATTCGTTATTACAGAATAGCAGTTTTTGCCTTTTTATTGAAAGTGGACACCTTAGCCCCACCCTGAGGAGCAAAAATGGCATTTAGGTACCAATAACTAGGTACCTGTAGGTAAATAAATGTTTTAACTTCAAGGCACGCAAGAAAAAGGTCAGAATTGATATATTTGTCGCATTTAGATGTGATTATAATTCTTTCGTATAATTTATTAAGAAAAATATAAAGACATGTCCCGCTTAGCCCCGTCTTACGGAACTTTGCAGAATTTTTTTTTCTGAAATCGGAATAATGCGTTTTGAAATAACACATACCGTCGTAAAGAGATTTTACTACTTGAAGTGTACCTTCCTACCTGATTTGAAATGGATCCAGTCTCTTATTTTCCATGTATAGCGCGACTCCTCCCTGAGACGTGAGGGAATGCGTGAGATAGTAAACCAGATAAGTTAGTGCGAGTCCGTCTCTCAAATACGATAGATTTACGAAGCACATATCGTTCTAGAATCTGCTCGCAAGATTAAAATAAAAAGAATCACAAAGAATAAAATGTTCGCATTATTTTATGAATCAATGTCTACCAAATACTTCTCCTTTCTTCGACGCGCGCCATATCTTTTCACTGCAAGGAATGAGATTAATGGAATTCAACTGACGTAACCCTCTTACAGTAGGAATCAAGATTCGTTTAAGCTTTGAGTCATACCATAATTTCCAGTCATTTAAACGCTCAGATATTTGAAGAACCCTTCTCAAGAATTTGAAGGTACTGCTAATTGCTTGTGAGCCTTAATTGGGGATAATAAAATGAAGTATATTCGAAAGGAATTTTTTATTACAAGAAACTATTTTTAAATGTCTTCCTTAATTTTTGTTATCCCTTTTAAGAGGAATTTTTGTTCTTTGTCAATTGTAAGGTGTTTAGTCAGCTTTAACACAATAACAATTTTTCTTCATTTTTAAAAGTAGCAATACATTACTGAATTTAACTGTTTGCCTGTTGAAAATTCATCCTTTTTGACAGAAAATTAATATTGGTTCGAAGCGATTCTTTTATTTGTAAATTCAACAGTTTGGTTGAATTTAATTTCTCTTTTGACTCAACACTCTGTTTAGTTTTTAAAAATTAAATTCACCTGTTTTTTGCGTATAATTAAATATATATTTATTTAAATATCAAATTTTACATTCTTCGTTGAGGGTTCATCTTTTTGTATTGAAAATGCAAATTTAAAAACAAATTTTCATTGAAGATCCCTCCGTTGAATTGAATTTTCAAATTTTTAGTAAAAAACTTGTCTATTTTATTGGGCATTCTTTATTTTTGATAGAAAATTAATTTTTTAACTGAAATTTTAACTATTCCAGTTGCAGATTTTAATATTTTGTTAAAAATTCGTTGTATTTTTGTTTGCTAAAAATTAATTTTTTACCGATAATTTAACTCCCATTTTTGGTTGAAAATTCATATTTTTTAATTGAAAAATCAACTATATGGTCTAAACTCATGTATTTTCTCGAAAATTTATCTTTTTGATCTGAAATAGAAAGCAATACAGAGTTAAAATGCTAAAACTAGTCAAATCGGTTGAACCAAGGAAATATCTGTGGGTTGGCATCCGAAAAGAGTTAGAAAAACAAATGTTAAAAATCGATTAATGTTTTATGTTTTCTTTTTTATTTAAAAATTTAAATTTTTGAAAATGCAAAAAAAATATCCATTGGTACAAAAATTATGGCTTTTTCTTAATGTGCAAAAAAAATGTTTTTTTTAGAGTCATTTGTGTACATTTTGGAAGAAGTTGAATATGTCAAACCTGAAATTTCTTCAAATTGAACCAAACAAACAGGTTGTCTTTTTACTTTTTCGAAGAAAAAAGTAAATAATTTTTCGTGATTTAGGAATTTTTCCTGAATACTGAAATAATAAGATGTTTCTTTGGTTCAAAGTGAAGAATTTTCCGGTTGATCTATTCAACTTTTTCCTTCAATGTGTTCATTCAACTAAATCCAAAAAACGTGTTTTCTGCACATTTTCAAGAAATTATAAATAAAGCAAAACATTTGGTTGAATATCTCATTTTTTATTATTGTTTACCAGAAAACTTTGTTTTTATTCTTTGTGGATAAATTAAAGTTAAAATAATTTGATGTTAATGTACATTTTTTATTCAGAAACTTATAATTTGCTCATTTTATAAAATTTCAAAATTTGCAGTGAAAAAGCGTTTAATTTAAAATTCGTTTAATGGAAGGTATATATAAAACTGATATTGTATACGTTTAAATTGTTAAGCGTTAAAAAACATATTATTAAAGCTTGAATTAAAAAAAATTTTCATTTAAAAGTCTTTCATTTTGTGTGCTTTAATTTGCAGTTCATTTTAATTACTTCAAATAAAAACAATGCCAGCATTATGATTTGCAAAAAATCGCCAAAAAAGCTGGAATTAAAAAAAAATTATTTATATATTTGCAAATATAATGCGTTAACCGTCAAGTATAGAGGTGCGGTCTCACAGGTCACACCATGCTTCTGATATGTGGCTTCTTACCCTTACTGGTGTAAAAGATTATTAATAATAAAATTTGATGAAATGTATTAATTTCTTACTTATTACAATGAACCTTTATAGACTTGTTTAAGTTAATCAACAAAAACTTCTTTAGTTATTTAATTAGATATAAATATATACAGCGCTCTGAAAGATCTCAGGCCCATGTTAGTGCGAAAATAAAATCACGTCCACATACTTAAAGGTTAAAAATGCCTTTTATCTGACTGTCTTACTATTCATAATAATAAAGACGGTAGAAAAAGTCAATCTCAAATTGGAAGGGCTGGATCATCATAATGAAGAGAATGAAAATACACATCGAAGCTGACAAAGGGGGGTATTCTGATTGTTCATAATCATACCTATATAATCATATGTGTGTATGTAGTAATACAATAAAAAGTCCGTACTCGTATTATTCCTAATCACATTGAGCGAATGACTCGCGCAGAATTTCGCCCAGGGGTTCCTCTTTGACAAAGTTACAAAAGGCCCCCCTAGGTTGTAGGTAATAGTGGTCCCGCTGTGTTAACGACTGCTTTCGCCTTTCGAGCGCTACAAATTACACGAAAACTTTATCATTATTAAGTAATCTCGCTGTGATACACGTGTTCCTATAAATTACGCCGATTGTGCGATTCTACTCTCATAATAATTCAAACTCGGCCTTGGCGTTGGACTGGAGAACCGCGATATTCTATTCCTGAAAGCAGGGCGGCGATGATCGTTAAACGCAACGATAGTGTTTATCTTTTGCTTTCCTGGGTGTTTGCTATAAATTTATAAGCTCGCACGCGCTACTGTGCCACTCATAATTAATCTCGTGACAAAAAGCAAAATATGAATGGTGAAAAAGCAAACTTCGGACTACACACTCGTCTTTCTCCTATTCCCCTCTTTTCCGCTTTTTACATAACTTCCTCTTTTTTCCCTGTTTTTAAAAAACTTCCCATTGTTATTGTCATTACGGTTAATTGCGAACTGAATTATGTAATACCATTGAGCCATTTCCCTTTTGGCGTAGGCGTGACACGTTCGATCTGCAGTACTGCTCTAACCCAGGTTGCAGATCAATCTCTCTAGCGTTCACCCCAAGTGAAGAGCCTCACAAAGTCATCATGTGAAGCTTCCTACTAGGGTCGAGTCGTAATAAAGGTATTTTGTTTTAGGAGTCATTCAATCCAGTGAGACTATTCTTATAAACTATTTGTAACCTCACTTCTCTGTCCTGGCATACCTCCCTAGCTTCCTTCACGTCCATGCATTTTTGCATGCAAGTTTTTGTGCTTCTATGGTTTCTTATATATCTCTTCGAATTAGGGTCTAAGTCACTCATTCTAACCATTCTTTCGGCGGCCTGCCTCTGGGTATGCTGCCATTTAACTTACATAGATATAATTGTTTCGTTAATCCTTTATATTTCATTCTCGCAACATACCGTAACCATCTCAAAGAATTTCCTTTACATATTTCAATTAGTGTCTCCTCTACACCCTCGTTTATATGCATATCTAACTCCCCATCTATCGCATCTATCTTTCCGTCACTTGTGAATAGGCTACCAAGATATATTTACTTATCAACTTGTTTTATTCTCTCATCATTTAGGACAATGTTGGATTTTGTTTTCTAACCTTTTCCTTCAAACACCATAATTTTTTATTTATTTATGTTAATTTTGAAGCCCATGTTCTTCATGTTTGTATTTATCAACATTATTTCCAAGTCCTCGATTGACTTTGCCACCACAACCTATAATTTGCGAAAGCTAACCCACGTACCATCTTTGTCTCGAGATCTACACTTTCTTCGTCGAAGAGAGCCAGTAAAATCCAACTATTTTTGGTTGAAAGTTAATTTTATTATTATACCATTTTCGAGGTAAGCTTGACTCACTCGGAAAGGAAGAGAATAATGATTCTTAATTTAAAAGTCGACTACTATATTTTGGATTTAAGTTAATCTTTTTTGGGTTCAAAATTTTATTATTTGGTTTCAAATTTAATTATTGTATTAAAAATTCAACAATTTTGTTAAAAATCATAATTTTAGGTCGTATATTCAACTTTTGTGTTGAAAACTTGTCTCTTTGAATACAAAATTAGTCCTTTTTATTGAAGGTTCATCTTTCTTGGTACTAAAGTTATTTTACGAGGGTAGTTCAATAAGTCCTTAGAATGACCAACAAATGGCGCGCGAATCGCTCCAAATCATCTGTTTTCAGTCAGCACCACTCCCGACTAGATA
>NC_046664.1:45830299-45844248 GCF_010883055.1 Belonocnema kinseyi
ATCACTGGTGAATATTATGCATCATTATTAGAGCAGCTGAAAGAAAAAATTTAAAAAAAACGACCACATTTGGCGAGAAAAAAAATTCTCTTTCATCACGACCACGCCCGAGTTCACACATGATTCGTTTCAATGGCTAAAATTGAAGAACTAAAATTCGAATTGGTCGAACACCCACCGTATTCACCAAATTTAGCCCCCAGTGACTTTTTCTTATTTCCAAACTTGAAAAAATGGCTCGGTGGACAGAGATTTCCAGACAACGAAGACGTCATTGCCTCTGTAAGTGCTTATTTGAGGAACTTCCGAAAACGCACTTTTCTGAAGGATTAAAAAAACTTGAAGAGCGATTGAGCAAGTGTATAGAGCTCCAAGGAGATTATGTTGAAAAATAAAAAAAATTTACCCAAAAAAAATTGTTTTTATACTTCATTCTAAGGACTTATTGAACTACCCTCGTAGTAAAAAATTTTTGTGGAAAATTTAACTGTTATATTCAAAACTTATCTTTATTTGTTGAAGATTCATCTTTTTGGTATAAAAAGTCAAGATTCTTCTAAAACATTCGACTTTTTAACTTGAAAACTCAACTATATTGTTGAAAGTATTTTTTGTTATTTGCTTTAAATATTAACAATTATATCTTTCGTCGAGAATTAATCTGCTTTCATTGAAAATGCAATTACTTGGGTGAAAGATCGAATGCTTTGTCAAAAATGAATTATTTTGTAAAAGATTCATCATTTCAGTTGAAAATTCATATTTTTGGTGAAAATTAAACTATTTTCTTAAAAATGAGCTTTTTGATGATGCAACATTATTTTTTAATTAAAAATTGAACTATTTTATTTTTGTCTGAAAATTGATATTTTTAGTGAAGAATTCAACTATTTGTTCGAGGACTCATATACTTCATGAAAAATTCACCTGTTTTTGTAGAAATGTCATATCTATTGGTTAAAAATGCAACTGCTGTTTGGTTGACAATTAATAATATTTTTTTGTTAAAAATTCGGGTTTTTCTTGTTGTTGAAAATTAATTCTTTTAACTGAAAACTTGATTATTCTATTTTTTTATTGACAATTAATCTTTTTTTTTTAGTTAGAAATTCATCTTTATTGGTAGTAAAATAATCTTCTTGGTTGGAAATTCAACTATTTGGGTAAAACATCCTCTTTTTCGTTGGAAATTAAATTTTTTCGGTAGAAATTTAATTATCTTGGTTAAAAAATAATCTTTTTTATCAAAAATTCATTTATTTTATCGAAAATTCTTTTTTTTTAGAGAATTTTAATCTTGTTTCAAAGTTCATATTTTTCATAAAAAATTCAACTATTTGGATTATCGACTATTACATTTTTCATGGAGAATTCATATTATTTTGGTTGGGGATTTCCCCCGTGATTAAAAATTTAACTATTCTGTTACATATTCGTTTTTATTTTGGTCAAAAATGTTTGTTTTTTACCTGAACATTTCACTATTCCATTTTTGTTTTAAAATTGATTTTTTTTTTAGTCGAAAATTCCACTATTTGGTTGAGAATTCATGGACTTTCTGAAAATTCGTATTTTTTTACAAAGAAATTAATCTTTGCGGTATAAAATTAATCTTTTTACACGGGAAATCCCATTTAAGTGCAATTTCGGGCATTATCCAAAATTACCTTCACTTAAATCGAACACAACATTCGCTCGCTCCAAGCGTTAACAGCCATGGCCGTGTGAACCATTCATGTTGGATTAGGACATATGTAATAGCTAATAGTGACACATGACTGAGCACTGCCTCACTTTCGGTCCCGTGGTCTCTGCATCTCCAAAATGCCGAGAACTGAAATTCTAGGGTGACTCAAATGGGAGTTACTTAAATGGGATTTATAGTGTAGTTAAAAATTCAACTATTTTTTAAAAATTAATTTTTTTAATGTAAAATATAACGATTCCATTTTGGATAGAAATTTCATGTACTTTGTTGAATATTTGTCTTTTTGGATAGAAAATTACTCTTCTTGGTTGAAAAAGTGTGAAAAATCACCCTTTTCCCTGTTTTTGTAGCATTTTGTGCTGCGAAGTCTGAAGCCCGTTTGAGTCTACAATTTCCAAAATATCAATTCGCAAAAACTGACCCTCCAGTTTGAAAGTGGGCAATTATTTAGCGCAATTCCCATTGTCATGACTCCATTACAGTTTAAAGAATAAAAAACGATTTCACATTTGCTAGAAAGTTGAGGATGTAATTTGAAAAAGCGAAGACACTTCTTGATGAATGATATATGAAGTTGGATAATCATGTACCAAGTGAAGTTTTCTCTTGAAGCTTTACTCGCTGAACAATTATCCTGTGAAAACAAATGTTCACAGTTGAGGCCCCAGCCCTACATCGGCTGGCTGTCGTTACGCCCATGTCCTTGGGCCAGACTAACTTATGTGTTCCCTTGGTTGAGAAGTAGTTACTATACTGCAAACAGACTCCAAAGCGAAACTATCTGCTATCGCGGGGATACCGACGATTCATGTCCATTTTCAATTAGCGGTCGCAGCAGTACTTTGCAAACTTATGCCCCTGCCGTGTAATCATTGGCCATCGACAAAAGCATGATTTCTTGCCGATTACCAGAGTGAGAGCATGTGTGAGTGTGTGTGAGAGAGAGATAGAGAGAGAGGCAGGTGGTGTGGGCAGTATGATAAAAGTAGCTAGTTGGTAGTTAGCTCAAGGAATATCTCGATAATATACGATCCGGTCTTACACCGACACCGATATACTTCAATATCCGTTGTCCCTTGTCTAAACGACTTTTAATGTTCCAAACATGTCAGAAGAAGCTCGCAGAAAGCCTCCTTTCATCATCTTTTCTGAGTTATGAGCTACTAACCGACCAGTACCTTATTAGGATGGTAGATTTCTATTAAACTTCTTCGGGGTGGCCGTAGGTCAGGAAAACCCTAGAAATCAGGGAAAAGTTAGGTATTTTGATAAAAATCTGGTATGAGTCGGGGAATTTCTGTACAAGGCACTCTAAAATCTAAATGACTATCAAGAATAACAAACTTGAAATATAAAACAATTTTAAATTTTTTTATGCCGTTTATAAAAGAGTTCGTATTAACGATTTTACAAGATTAAGATTCTGAACTATAAAAATTAACGGTCAAGGGAAGTGAAAAGTTAGTAAATAAAAACGAGGTAATTTTGAAAATCAATTTTTTCAGGCCTTCTGTTTCTATTTCTTTTTTTGCAACATGACTTTACTAGATTTTTCAAGAACTTGAATTAAATCAACTGATTATTTGTACATTTCACGAACTATCTTCTAAAAAAGTCGTCTTATTAGAATGAAATTTTAACTATTTGTTTGAAAATTCAACCATTTTCGGGTTGTAAGCTTGCCGCATAAAATTTTTTTAGAATATAAATCTTTTGTTGAATTTTAATTAAAAAATGTTTGTTTATTCTTTTGAATCATTGCCATGGTTTCTATAGGTACCATTCTTTAAATCAAAAAATTTTGGCAGTTTAACAAAATTTTGGACAATTTTAAAGGTTGAAATCGAAGGGTTCCAAATTGATTTAAGAGATGGAAATTTTATACTATTAAAACATTATCTTCTTAGTCCTAGTTAGATGATGAGCACTTTTGATATTTTATATATTCTGCATAGGCTCTTCATCGAAAAGCGACAACTTTACTGTTTTAATAATACATCACATGGACCAGTGGACCAAAAACTCCTAAATCTTCTTCATAAAATAAAAAATGTTCAGTCTATGGATTTTTAATTTCTCCAGCTGGATTAGAGGGATAGAAATTATAGAATGGGTACATTAAAAAATGTTGGACTAGCCCAATTAGAAAGGTGTATAGCAATCTTATTCGATATTAGCCAGAATCGTGATATTCAATATTCATGAGTCAAACTTCGAGAGGTTCACTAACTGTGGTTCACCAGCATCAGATTATACCCGATATCGACATATAAGTTGTGTCAAAGTCGATCGAGTATGTCCCTATATCCTAGTTCGTTACGAATGACCTTGAAAGTAACATGTAGACCCCGAGTTTGTACTTGGTGATAAATCATCCTCTTTCATACTGCATATGTATATGTACATACACGATACAATGTACATACATACCTATACTTCATCCTCTATAGTTCTACATGAATTCATGTAAGCGTGACGAAACGCACTTGTCGAGATTTCATGCCGACTAAGGGTTTCTCAATTTTCTTCTCCTCGGTCGACAAACTTTCTAAGGCGAATATGGAAAGCGAAAAACGATCGAGTGCGAGAACTATAAGAAGTAAGAACCGAGAAGCCACTCAGCCAGGGCGCGTGTAATAATGGTAAACGGGCGAATAGGTTTAGCATGTTTCCTCTAGTGAGCAATTGCGAACCCGTTTCTTATGGAAAAGACCAATTCCAGCAATTCCGGATCCGCTAATGCACTTAGCGCACTTTTCTCCGCGGGACAACCTTTCTTTTTTACGAAACCGCTTTCTCGATAGCGACCGGCGCGGCGAACCGGCATGGGCACTTGATCCCTATTACCAGTTTTGTAGATGTAAGTACTAGTCTCCTGACCCGAAGTCTATTCTTATCGAACGTTTCTAACCAAATGGCGCCTTGTAAGACAGCCTCTCTTACCTTTGCTGGATGAAGAAACTACTGTCGGACATATCTTGATGAGAGACTTATGCTCTTTTATGATCCAGCCTACTTGCCTATGAGAAAACAACTTAGCATTTCTTGTTTCAGTAAGTCGATCATTCATGCGAAACTATGATCGAAAAGCTTAGGAAGGAGTAGAAGAAAACCACGGATGAAGTATTTGTTTTCTTGATTTGTACGATTTGTAACAAAAGTAAAGCTGAGGAATAAGTATGGAAAATGGCAAGGTGTGCAAAGAGATGATTTCCAGGTGGTCGAAGCTACTTGTAGGTAATAGTAAGAAGAGGCAAGTTGCGTAGGAAGGAGCAGAAGGAAACGACGGATTAAGTAGTTGTCTTTTGAAATGTCTTGATTCGACTAATTTGGAACACAAGTGAGACTGGACGATAAATATAGAAGATGACAAACGGTACAGAGAGATGAGTTGCAGGGTGGTCCGGACTACCTACTTAAAAAACTTAGAAGAAAACTTAGGAGCATAAGGGAACAAGAGATAGGTAGTTGTCGTTTGAAATGGCTTGATCCGCCTGATTTAGAGCAAAAGTGAAACTGAGCAAAAAATATGGATGATGACAAAGGGTGGAGAGAGATGACTTTAAAGTTGTTCCGGGGTATCTATAAGCAATGGTACGGTGGTACACGCAGAAAAGGATCGGTATAATTTACAACACAATTGGTACCAACATGGACAACGTGACTTTTGAGTAGATTTTACAAGAAGTTAAATTAAATATACTAATTTTCTGCATATTTCACCTAACTTCCAGTAACATTTACAGGGATATGGAAAATCCGAGCTCAGCAGATTTTGATGTACGTTAGGTAAAATGTACAAAAAATCAATTGATTTAACTGAACTTATTGTAAAAT
Organism: Belonocnema kinseyi; assembly: GCF_010883055.1. Lineage (NCBI taxonomy): Eukaryota > Metazoa > Arthropoda > Insecta > Hymenoptera > Cynipidae > Belonocnema > Belonocnema kinseyi. Next base: position 45,835,845 of record NC_046664.1, read on the forward strand.
TTAATTAAAAGTTATGTTGGCCTTATCTGAAACAAAAGGAAAGATGGCAAGGGGTACAGAGACATTAGTTATATGTTGTCCGGACTACCTATAAGCTATGTTAAGAAGAGGCAAGTTGTCGGACCTAAGATCCGATCAAAAACGTTAGCTAGAAGCAGAAGGGTACTATAAATTAGGTGTTTGTTGCTTTAAATGTTTTGTTTCGACTAATTTAAAACAAAAGTGAATTGTAGGAATAAATATGGCAGATGAAAAAAGGAGCATATAGATGAGTTACAGGTGATCCGGGCTACCTGTAGGCAATTGTAAGAAGAGGCAAGTTGTCAGAGATTAGATCCAGGTAAGGTATATGTAAAACACGAGTTATCGCGCCTCGACGATGATCTCCATCGTCTGCTTCATCTTTGTCCTACTATCTGCGGACAGAACCGAGGCGATCTTAACCTCTCATCTTCATCCCGTTTGCCTTTCAGCCAAAGGTCTCGGGTGTCACGCGATACGTGTCTGCAAAACTGGACGTCGGCAACTTTACAACTTTGCATCCAAGTACTCAGGTACTGCCTGCAGGTATGATTGATCGGATCGGCTATGGCCTAGTTTACACCCAGTATTTCGCTCAGAATCCAAACTGGTTACAAACCAAGATGCTTCGTATCGGTCTTCATGATTTCAATTCGAGGATGGTTTTCGTATTCTTCAAAAACATACAAAAAACAATATAAGACTATGTTAGAAAGTTATTCGAGTCTAAAAGTACTTATTATACTTCAAACCGTTCGAAAATCTAAACATATAGATAATTGTTTAAGATTTTTAATTATAAAACCATAAACAGAAGCTGGGAAGTAAATTAAACTTCTAATTGCGCCTAACATAAATAGAAGATGAACATGATAGCGTGTTGATCTAGCATAGTAGACACCGGAACCTGGCTAACGACTCGTAAACGTTCCTCGCGTTTCCTAAGCTTCAAAAGGTTGAAGGTCGTCATCGCATATTTGCGTTTGTTGGATGCAATTTTAATGCGCAATCCAAGAGTTTACGCGTAAATCTCTGTCTGGAGACGCCTAAGTTTTCAGGCGTGAATTTCAAACATTCAAAGACGATCCGCTGTTGGTTGGCATTTAATAATCCTCAAGGCATTCATTCCTATATTCATTATTTCTAAAGTATTAAACTTGTACATTTTCTACCGGGAAACAATAAAAATCAAGTAAGTGATTTGTAGTTGGTAAACAAATTTTCGGATTCCGCAATAAAGATACTGTAGGCCATTAAAAAGTTGGTACCTATAAATTAAGGCAAGATCTCAAGCACCAGGAGACTTATCAAGCGACCAAACATCGTTAAGTATGCAAAAATGTGCTTGTGCTTGTTAAAGTTTAAGCAGACATGTCTTTTAATTTACAAAACGAGAGTATTAAACGTCATAGGATCTAACGGTAAAATCTTGATCGTCGAGTTTTAGCGTCTTAGAGCCCGATTCTAACCTGGTGATTCTAATTTGCATTTCTGAAGGTAGATTAAAGTAAACTGTAAACGACAAACAGTAAATTCAATTCGTTAAATGTTAAATTAAAGAGAATCGAGTGGGCACTAGAATCTCGTGTGCAAGATTCAAGAAGACGGTCATTGGTCCCTGGGCAAAGACGTCATGCACTCCTTGCTAATAAACACGTTGTGCAAACAAAAACCCATACTGGGCGGTCTCACACATAACGCCCGACATAGACCAAGATGGATTGCTGGACTTCATCCAAAGCTCGCTCTCATCTTGGAACTCATCATAATTCATATATAATATTTTGTATCAGAGTGTGTCATAAATAACAAATTATTACAAATATAATGGGAATAAAAAAATTCTTTTTCTTTTTTGAAAATCAAATCAAATCTATACCAAAATTGAGCCGAAATCGATTGCACTCCCTGATCGTGGTCACCGGATAAACTCTAAATATAGTTATTTTCTTGTATAGTAAAAAAATGTTTACTTTTCACGATAAATTCAATACTTTTCTATATCACTATAGAAACAAAATGGTTTGGTTCATTTTCTTTTGCATCGCTTACTTTTTCTTCATATGTTTAAGACTTTTATTACATCTAAGCTGGTAGATATTCTTGAGGCTAAATCATTGATAATTTATGCATTTTTTTCATTACTATTATTTGTTAATGTGTGATGAAAACTAACTTCGGTTCGAACATCGAATCGAAAATGACACTTCTTAATTTAGTATTTTTTAAATTTGAATTTCTTGAATAAAAAATCTTTCGTGGCGCCAGAACTGATCTTCGATATTCGAAGGCCGTTTAAATTTCTGGCATGTTTGCTGCGCTTCCAAGGAAATTAAATGATTTATAATCCACATTGTTGGTAGAGGCGCTACTTTTATTTATTAGACATAATTCTTGAATTTTTCGCACCTCACATGTATATATAAACATTTTATGTATGCAATTTACGTACATATTTTTTGTGTGGGGATGATGTCTATGCAGATTTCTGTAGTGTTAACACAGGTCGTAAACATAGTTTATGCAAGCCATGATCACACTGTGAAGTATATTGTTAAAGGATGGTCTGGAAGAGACACAAAGGCAAAGAAGTCCTGCTTTTTCGAGCTCTTTAATGAGGCCTCTAATTTACCAAAGTTATTTATTTTTCAATAAAGTTATTTTAGGTTATTTTAAAAATAATTAGTTTCTTGAACTAAGAGGTACAATTAAGGTTCTAAATAATTTTTCATCAAGTCATAACTATCAAACTGTCATACTATCTGAAAATCAAATTACTAATACCTCTGCCAAAAATCATTCAGCATTGTATGCACTTTTTATAGTCTATACATGAATAATTATTTGTCACTTTATTAATGGTGAGCGGAAATAATGACAAGACTAATTTTTGGCTCCAGTCAATAATTACGCAATTTAGAGGCCTATCGCTAAACTCTACATTTTAATTAGTCAAAACTGACTGTTTCGAAATCAAATTTGACTGATTCGAATAATTCTGATTCGATCAATGACAAATCAGTCACAAGTGACTTTTCAAACCAGTTAATTTTGGCTCACTGATAAAATAAGTCATTTTTAATTACCTGAGCTGTTACATTTTAAAAATGTAAAATAAAAATGTAAATTAAAACTAAAAATGTAAAATTTCAACCAAAAATAGAATAGTTAAATTTTCAATTAACAAAATTAATTTTTTTAAAACGGGTTTTCAGCATAATAGTTTAATTTTCAACCAAAGAGGTACTTTTTTAACTAAACAATGAACGTTTGACCAAAAAAATGTTTTTTTTTAACAAAGATAATCAACTCTTAATGTATTTTTAATTAAATACTTAAATATTCTTTCTAAAATACGAATTTGTAAGAAAAGCCAAGAATTTCCAACCAAAAAGTTAAGTTTTTAATTAAAAAGGTTTAATTTTGTACTGCAACAAAAAATCGAAAAAATATTTCAAATTTCAATCAAAATATTTGAATATATAAATAAAAAATATGAATGAAAAAAATGGAATAGTTAAATTTCCAATTAAAATAATTAATTTAAAAGCAAAAAATCGCATTTTCGACAAAATATTTAAACTTTCAAACAAATCAGGCAATTTTCAACGAAAAATGAATATCCGATTAGTAAACTAAAGTATTAAACTAAAGTAATAAACTAAACTAAAAAGAATAATTTTCAACAAAAAATGGAAAAGTTAAATTTTCACTAAAAAAAAAAAAAATAATAAATTTCAGCCATAGAGATCAGTTTTCAATTTAATTGAACCCTTAACCAAAAAATGAATTTTTAACAGAGGAGTTCAACCTTGAACCAAGTATTACGCGCGTGGCTCCCTTCACTCGCAGGTTGCCTCGCGCTTCGCGCTCGGATATTTATTCTTTGCATTTGGAATGCTTGAAACAAATTTAATCAAAAAGATCTCCTTTAGATTGCAGTATTTATATGCGTCTTCATATTCTGAATTGTCTACTTCATTAAGTATAGTCAAAGATTAAGTTTCTCAAAGCTCTGTAGGCTTTAAGGTACACATTCTCATCGTGACAACAACAAAAAGATTTTATTTTCAAAGCGAACACAGTTGATATCTGAACCAAAAAAGGTTTTAATTTTAAATGAAAAAAAAGCCAGAATTCTACCAAAAAAAAACGAATTTTCAACCAAATATTTGTATCCTCGTGCACTTGATTTTTCAACTAAAAATATAAAATTTCACCCGAGCATGAAATATTTTAATTTTTAATTAACAAAATTAATTTTTCACAAACAAAAAAAAACGAATTCGGAACAAAGTAGTTAAGTTTGAATTTTTGAACTAAAATTATGAATCTTCAACCAACAAAACAAGTTTGATCAAAGTAATTTAACTTTGAATGTACTGAATATTCTGAATATTTGATTGACTTAATATAGATTTTAACTGATATAAATTTAGAGTGCACATTTACCAATAATCACTATCCGCTTGTGGTCAATAGAATTGTTTTCTAAGTTATTGTTAATTTATTTGAACATAAGTTTTCTACTATTTTTAACAATTAAGTTGTTATGTTAATATATGGTAAAGCATTGTTTCTATTATTTTACGTCGAATATAGATAACTCACCCTACACTTTTCATCAGTGCATTAAAAATTATTTTAAAATATCTCTATTCGTAATCGATGGCTAATAATTTATGTATTATTTTCAGCCGGAAACTGTGCCACAGTCGAGGATCGACATGACCCGTGTGCTGGAAGTTGCTGCAGCAGAGGATGTCACTGGACATCCTTACAGCCTTGCAGTCACCTCTCCAGAAGGTGTGACCTTCGTCAAGGGCACCTGCCGCGAAGAAACGCGTTGGTGGGCCGACGTTCTTCAAGTTTACTCGAGAAACAAGGTTTGTTTATTTTTTATTCTGTTTCCGTTTCTCAAGGAGAAGTCTCAAGTGGTCAGGGAAAATTAAATTTGGCTTTACTTTTACAACAAGAAATTTGAAGGAATTCATGACGATTCAAAAGTTCTTCATTTAAATTCTTTTGTCTAATATTTCGTTTTATATATTAAGAACACAAACTAAAAAATAATTTTTGTTTGTGGTTTTAAATGCAACTATTATTAAAATTATTGTTAATACTTTAAGGATGGATATACAGAATTAGGTAATCAAAAAAATGAGAATTTTTCAAAAGAGCGAAAAAGTACATTTTGTGAAATTGTCATATCTGTAAATAATTCCAATTCAGAGAGTAAATTGTGAGTTTTGCTCAACAGTAGCTTCCTTACATTCAGACATATATTATTTAAGCCTATTATTATTACTTTGTTTTTAACTTTTACTCGTTTAAACTCGGTTATACATGATAGCCACGGACTAAGTCAAGTGACTGATGAGATTAGAATGTTATAAGTTAATTTAATACGATGCTTGAAACGTCCTGCGATGATGTTGTAGGTATACAATTACGAGCGGCCGCGAGCGTTGGATGTGATAACAGTCACCTCTGGATGCTTTGTTAGATCTTACTTATTATTATACCTATTATTATTTCATTATTTTCTATTAGTCTGATTTTTTCGGCGGCAGTTCAAATTGAAAGTTTTGACATGTAGATTTGCATTGAAAACAAAATTTGCTATGCTTAGAACTGATTTTTTAGTTTTAGTGTGTAAAAAAGTAGAAAAATAAAAAAATATAGAATTTTTAGATCACTATTAGAAAATTTTTCATATCGTGCGATTTTCGGCTTCAAATTTTGATTTTAATTTAATTTAAAAAAAATTTGAAAACGCTATAACTCTGAGCATTTTTTTGTTATCGAAAAAAGTCATAAGGATAAATTGTTTGTTCTTTTTAATATTATAAATATCCGTGCACAGAATTTTCAAATTCAGAAAAAAGTGGTCTCAAAAATTTTCAAAATTCGCTCACTTTTTGAATTTTTATCAAAAATGGCTGTTTCACGAACTCGTCCTTTCTTTAGGATCTAAAAAAAGTGTGCCAAAGATGAATTTGATTCAGTTACTTTTTCGAGAGTTATCGTGTTTACGGACGGACGGACAGACAGACAGACTCCATCGTGAAAACCTGATTTTCGGATTCAGGGCGTCTTGAAACGTGGATATGGTGAATTGATGTTTTTTCGTTATCAAAGATTGAGAAATGAGGAAATTTCATTTTTGAGACTATTATGCTAGAATGTTTTCTTTTACTTCGTGTCTTAAAAAATGGCTACGATTGGAGGTCTTGGCATGTAGATGTGTATTGCCAAATTTAAATCATTGTGTTCATTATGCAGAAAGCCCTTTGTTTTATTTCCTGTCATTAACTTTAAAAGAAACGTTTTCATATAATAACGGGAGATTTTACAAATGGAAAGAATCTTTTTAAAAGTGGAGTGCTATAAAGTTAAATATATTCTTCAGTTTATAATCGAAAAATGACATTTTCGAATCAACATTTAAGAGATTACGGTTCTGCATTAACTCAAACTCTTTCAAATTAAAACATTCGAAAATTTTAATATATTGATCGTTAAAAAATGTAGATGAAAATAATGGTTGCTGTTTAGAATTGGTTTGCCTTTTAAGATCAGGCGATGTCGTATGAGTATTTTTATTTGCATCGTGAAATTGGAAGCTAGTTTAAGCCATATTTTCTTATGCATAGTAATCCACTATATACATATAATATTCCCGGCTTTTCAAACAATTTTTTCCAACTTATAAAATTTGCAAGGAATTAAAATGTAACTTAGAACTCTGAATGGACATATAATCATAATTTAGGAAGGGAAACATATAATCTTCTTGAAATTCGTTTCTAAGAATTTCTCTGTCGCGTGTTTATCACGATCACGAGAAATTCATTTCCAATTTTTCTTGTTAAAACATCACCTCGAGACCTGTTATTATTTATTACACGAGACAAGCGAAACGTCGGTTAGTAAGGTGCAACTAAAGGAGAATTATTTGATTGGGGGGATTGGTTAAGGGGAGTTGGACGAGAAAAAACGCAAGTTGACAAAAAGAAATGCAATTTTCCATTCACAAATGCGATAAGAGAAGTACCGCGGAATCATTAGCGCATCCTGCTGCGTTATGCTTGTTATGTTTACAATAATCTTGTCCACGATGACTCGCATCGGAGCCATCAACTGATTGGCTCCTTCCTCTGCAATTCATGTTTGCGTGTGTCAAAAGATTTCATATAAGCATTATATCCATTTTGCCCCTCTCTCTCTTTGTTTTTCAATCTTGAACCTTTTTTTCGTTTCGCCTTCTGCAAACGGATATCTCAAATTTATGGCTGATTTAATTCCAGTTTTTTTGTCTTTCTCAGATGGGATTTTGTCGTGTAATTTCAAGGTGGCTGTAGGTCAGGGAGAATCTGAAAGTCAGGGAAAAGTCAGGTAATTTTATTTGTCAGGAAAGTTAGCGAAAGTCAGGGATTTTGAAAAAAAAACCTTGCAAAAGTCTGGGAATTTCTTTAAGAGGCATTTTAAATAATTATTAAGGATATTCAAATGTAAATTTGTTAATTTTTGGTTGAAATTAATTTATTCCGTTTATAAAAAATTCTATGTTAAAAAGTGTTACAAGATTAACATTCTAGTCTTCGAATTTTAATGGTCAGGGGACATGAAAAGTTGGTGAAGAAAAACAGGAATGTTGAAAATTATGTTTTGCGGCTACCCTGATATAATATTCTTGTTAATAATTTATTTTCCTGATATTTATGTTTATATTTCGTTTTTTTCTGTATTTGCCTCCTCCTGATGATTATATTTTTCGTTGCAAATGTTATTATTTGGTTTAAAGTTCAATAATTTCGTTAAAACCCTTTGGTTTGAAAATCCAACTATTTAAAACTCGTCTTTTTGAGATGAACAGCCAAACATATTGTGGCAGAAAATTGAGTTTTTCTTGAAAATTCTACGAAAATCTTTCTTGGATCAGAATTCAAATTTTTTTTCGAACATTAATTTTTTTTTAAGTTATCTGTTTCATTCGAAATTTAATATTTTTTTGGATGAAAATGCAACTTTTCGGTTGAAAATAAATCTTCTTTGGTTGAGGATTCACATGTTTTGTTGAAAATTCGTCTTTTTTTGGTTGAATACGACTGTTTCTAAATTTAAATTGAAGACTTTTTTTCGAAATATGTTAGAAATTTTGTTTGAAAATTTATCACTTTAGTTGAAAATCCGTTTTGTTTTTGGTTGAAACTTAATTTTTAACTGAAAATGTAACTGCTTCAGTTGAAGATTCATTATTTTAGTTGGAAATTCATCTCTTTGGTACGAGGGTAGTTCAATAAGTCCTTAGAATGAAGTATAAAAACAATTTTTTTTGGGTAAATTTTTTTTTATTTTTCAACATAATCTCCTTGGAGCT
>NC_046664.1:45844348-45857898 GCF_010883055.1 Belonocnema kinseyi
CATATATCTAGTCGGGAGTGGTGCTGACTGAAAACAGATGATTTGGAGAGATTCGCGCGCCATCTGTTGGTCATTCTAAGGACTTATTGAACTACCCTCGTAGAACCATGAACTGTTTTGTTGAAAATTGATATTATTTAATTGAAAATTCTACTACTTGGGTAAAAGTTGAACTTCTTTATTAAAAATGTATTTTTTCATTGAGATTCATCTCTTTGTTTCAAACTTAGAGTTAATTTTTTTGAGTAGAAATGTAATTGTTTTATTTTTGGTCGATATTTTATCTTTTTTAGTTGTAATTTCGCCTTTTTTGATAAAAAAATGATCGGCTTGGCTTGAAAATTCCTTTTTTTCCGCTAATAATGCAACTGATTCGTTGAAAATTAACTTTATGGATGAAAATTATTCATATTTTCTTGTGTAAAATTCTCCGGTTTCGCAGAAAATTCGTCTTTTTGTTTGAAATTTCAACAGTTTGGAGAACATTTTTTCTTATAGACTGTAGAAAATTTAGCTTTTTTAGTTAAAATTGAACTATTCATGTAAAAATTCATGTAGTTTTTCTCAATCGTCCTTTTTGGTAGAAAATGAATCTTCTTGATTGAAAAACCGTCTGTTTGGTTTAAATATTCAATTATTTTTGTAGACATTTAATTTTTTCGGGAAATATCAATTATTACACTTTTTCATGAGCCCATCTTTGTTAAAAAATTAAACTATTTTGTAGGAAATTGAAATATATTGTTGAAAATTCAACTCTGGTTAAAAATTGAACTATTTTGTTAACAATTGTTTTTTGTTGTTGAAATATAGACTATTAAATTTTTTGTTGATAATTCGTCTTTTTGTTGAAAATTCATTCATCTTCTAAAAAAATACTCTTTTAGGATTTAAAGTTTAACTATTTGGTTACAATTGCAACTGTTTTTGGTTGATTTTTTGTTTTAATTCGACAATTTGTTTGAAACTTTATCTTTGCAGGTTGAAAATTCAATTATTTTTTTATAATTTAACTTTTTTATTGAAAATTTATCTTTTTTGTTCGAAAATGCTATAAATTTGTAGAAAATTCAGCTATTTTTTAAAAATTAAACTACTTGGATAACTGGGCGAAGCGTCGCATATGTGAGGGAAAGCGATGCAACCTTAATTCTGTATTTAAAACGACGTATTGCTTTTTCGATGTTTTACAATTTTTAGTTACAAGCCTCTATAGTTTTCATATAATTTTTTTCATATCCGCCGCTGAGCTTCAGTTTACGGTACAATCATTAAAATAATTTTAAATACTGATATTCATCTTCTTTAATGTCGACTCCTTTTTATCCTATCGAATTAACAATGAAACCAGATTACTCAATTCTTAGGAATCTCTTGATCTACATTAAACGTGTTAATTTTGCAATAAGCAGACATGCTTACAAGTCTTACAAATCAATGAAGCACAAGTCTCGAGTTATCCGCACTTACGCTTGAATTCAAGAACCAATAAATTTCCATCGATGTCCTCGATTTTTTCTATAAGAAGGGCATTCATAAGTCTCAATTCTTTTTTTTTTTTTTGCTTCCGTTACTCGCTTTGGCATTGTGAAATAACGAGATGTTTGCATAATATTGTAAACGAGCTCTGTTCGTTTTCTTTGGTTTGACGTCCAAGTAACCTATTTACGTTACGACTGAAATATATTTATTATGGTCCGTATTTTCTTGGGCCCTTGGAAGAAGCAATCATTCTTTTACACATGCCTGTAATTATATTAATTACTCTCATCGTAATTATCGCTACAATTATCTTTCCTGCTCTGGTACTGGTCGTTAAACTACTTTTTAATTTATGAGAAAATTTACCTAATGTTAATTTCTAAAATAACACTATTTCAACATTTGTTTTCTGTCAGAGCTGGAAAATATATTTTAGTATTCTCTTTTTATTATTATTAATACTATCAGTAAATGTAGTACTCGCGCCCACATTTCTCAATTTACATTTCCTAGCACAAATATATAAACAGTTTAATAAGCTATTATTGACTCAGTTCTTAAATATTATTTTTAATACATTTTTGAAAAAATAATCAATGATTAATAATTTTGAATTAAAATCGTTTAAAATCAAATTATATTGGTAGATCAAATTTCGAAAAAAGGACCAATTAACATTAAATTAAGTTAGAAAATGAGGACCTACGAAAAGACACCACTGCTAATTATTAATGATTATTCAATTTGTTTCTTTTTTAAATAAAAGTCTTTAAAATTGAATAATTTGAAATTGAAGGTATTTAAAATCTTTAATCAGAAGCACTCAAAATTGAACAATTTCAGACTGTAATTTTGAAAACTGGACTAATTCATTACAAAAGGAGTTGAAACTGTACTATCTCTGATCCAAAGCTTTCAAAATTTACCAATCATATTTTGAATGGAAGAATTTTGGAAATAGGGCAATTTTAAAATATTAAATTTTTAAAGGAAATAAAATTGTATTATTTCTAATTATCAAAGTATTCCAAATCGAATCATTTGAAATAGAATTGCTTGTAATTTCAATAATTTTCAAGTCGAAGCGCTTAAAATTTGACAATTTGAAATAGGAAAATAAAATAGGAAGCCAAATCTGAAATTTCAGACTTTTAAATTTTTATCAATCAAATTAAATTATTCTGAAGAAAATTCAAAATAAAAAACAACTTTAAATGATAAAAATTATCAATGAAACTTCACTTCAAACTTTTTTGTGCTCAAAACCTTTAAAGTCTCAATAATTTTAAGAAAATTAAATTTGTTAGAAATTGTTAATTATACTTTTACAAATTCAGTCAATTCATTTTAATTGCAAATTAAAAGCTATAAAATAAAAAATTTAGTGTTCAAAATGAAACGTTAGAACTTTAAATTTGCAACCATTCAAAATTAAAGAAATCGTGAAATATTTTCAGTAATTTCAGATTGTATAGATTGTATATTCTATTTTAATTTTAAAAAACTCCATTTTTAAATTTTTAATTTCAAATCGTTTAATTTTTAGTACTTCATACTTAGAATTATTATTTTTTCTTGAAATTTTCCAATGAAATTCTATACAATTTTAAGATACTTCATTAAAAATTATCATTTTAAAAAATAATACAAAACACGATTTCTATATATGATTCCAATATTTTAAAATGCACAATTTGAGCCTTTTCAATGTCTAGTTCTAAAATCTTCTTATTTTTTAATGCTTGAATTTAAGATATTATCTTATATATTCTTTGATGTTTTTGATTTGTACTGGAAGTATTTGGTTTACAATTGTTTCATTACAAATCCTCTAAACTGAAAATTGTTTACGTTTAAAATTGTAACAAAACAATTTAGACGATTTAAATCTAAAATTATTCAATTTAAAACTGACTAAAATTGACACCAAACTGTTTAGAATATTTAAATTTAAAATTGTGAAATTCAAAACTGAATAAAAGCCTTCAATAGAGGATTTTGCAGTTTTTAAGAATTTAATAACGAAATTGTTCTGGATTTTTCAATATTTAAATTTAAAACTACGGCATTGTGAAATTTGAAATTAGAAACTTTAAAAAATTAAGACATTTACCAAGTATTTTAGAGTTTAAGCTTTTGAAGCAAAAAAAAATCTTCAAAGCCTCCAAAATCAAACTGCTTTAGAATTGTACATTAAAAACTATAATTTTAAATTTAAACCGACACCTTTAAAGTTTTATTATTTTAAAAAATTCGAAAATTATATGCTTTCTAATTAGAAACTTCCAAACTAAATGAATTCAAACTTGCGGGGTTAAAAGTTAAACAATTCCAAACTTCGTATAATTTTTGCATGTAAGTGGAATAGAAATTGAAATTTGTTTTGGTGTCTCCGAATTGTCGTTATTTAGCTCACTTCTAAGAAAATAGTGTATTAAGAATTTATTTATGAATTTTTTCGCAAAATTAATCAACTGGTCACGGACACTCCAAAGGTACCCCGACCCAGTATAAAAAAAATCAAGTTTAAGTGGATTATTAATTTCTTATCAAGTTATTTGGTTCCTGCACGTGAAATGTATTAAGTAGTCAGAGTAATAATATTATTAATAATAATTGAAATAATTATGATATAATAATTAATTATTAATTAAGTTCTGTGCTCTTGACATACACTTTTGATATTTATTAATTAGAATAGAGAAGAAGGAATTTATAATTATTTATAACATGGATAAGGTTGGGTTTGTACACAAGGGTTGAAATTGTGCACGACGATTTTTAAAACTCAATTATTTTAATCTAAACAGAATAATTAAATAACTTGAAAATCAATGATAAAGCGAGCGGAAAGATAGGAGTTCAACGTGGACAAAGATAATAAATGAACTAAAATATTTATTATTATTAATAATTTGTTGTTAAAGTATTAAACGGTCATTTTTCTACAGGAAGATTCTGATTTTCTCTTCCCATTTCTGTACATTATCTTTTCAAATTGAAGTTGAGGTTACTCCTAAAAGGGACATGATATTCGTGACCTTATGGTGTCAAAGGTGCAAGAGCGGATCATATAAGTTCCAAGTTAATATCTAATCGAACACATTATACAGTCAATGATTGATCGATCGAAGAAAACGCCTCCTTGTCACAACTATCTCTATAAAAGTGCGATTAAGTTAACAGGCCAAGGCAAAAGGTGCGGGAAACATTTATTTTTTTTTTTACTTTTAACTATTCATCTAACGAGTGCTTTCCTGTCTTTGAACAATAAAGGCAACTTTTTTTCTTAATTGAATAACGTTTATAACATAATTGATTCTGTCATTCTGCTCGCTATTTAACTTCAAGTCTGCAATAAAATATTTATTTTTTCAAATTAAAAGATTTGCTAATATATAATGCAGGGTGACCTCAGATCAGGAAAATTTATGGAATGAAAAAAATGGTTAAAGTCAGGTAATTTCTTTAAGAAGGATTTTAAGTAACTGGCAAAAATTATGAAGTCTTTTTTCTCAAATCGCTTCTAGTCACTTTTCTTTCAATAAATTAACCCATGGGTTATACAATCAGATTCATACCTATTTCTGGATTTTTTTGAAGTCTTTTGAAATATTTTAGGGTATTTTTAAAGATTTCAAGAATTTCTCAACAGGTTTCAATAATTTGAAGGGATTTTAAAGAGTTTTAAATGTTTAGAGTATTTTTAAAATTCTAAGAAATTTCTAAGAGATTTAAAAGGTTTCAAAAGATTTGGAACATTTCAGGGTATTTAAAAAGATTCGAAGGAATTTTTAATAAATTTTAATAGTGTGAAGTTATTTCAGAGGATAGCAAACATTTTAGGGTATTTAAAATTTTCAAATTTTCCTGGTTTCAAAGATTTGAAGAGATTTTTAAATATTGTTTGCTATTAATTTTAATTTGGAATTCACCCCAAATTATTATATATTTATCCTGAATTCTTTTAAATTCGGTTATTTTTATAATTCACTTTAATTCTCTAATTTCGCTTAATTCTGCTTTATTCGATGGATTATTTTAGCTTTTCATGGGATTTTATAATATTTTAACGGGGCCCCAAAGAATTTATTTACTATTGTTTTGTTATAAAATTTTAATGGATTTCAATGAATTCATTCACAAGAATTGAGCTATTTTATATTATTTTAACGATTTTCAAATATTTGAGGGTGTTTATAAAAATTTATATATAAATGAAATTCTTTTGAACTCTCTTACATTTCTCTATGAATATTATTGAATTCTTCTCATTTACCTTAAATTCCTGTAGATTCACTCCAGTGTTACTGAAATCAATGGATTTTTTTCCAAGTTATTTTAATTGTTTTGAATTTAAATGGAGTTGTTTTGAAAGCCTTTTTCTGTTAAGTTAATGTTCAGCGAAAATGAAGAATTACTCATAGAAAAATCAGGGAAATTTTTGCAAATTTTGATCATGAAGTTTTACGCCCCCCCCCCCCCTGTAATATTAATACGTCTAATAAAATATAATTGCAAAAATTGGCCCTGGAAGCCGAGTGTGTGAAATATATGTACAACATTTTCAAGTGGTTGTCAAAGGCAATAAGAAATAGTCGATTAAAGTTGACAAGTGTTCTTTGATATTCTCAGTTCGGTATCGGTTTTTTCTCATTTTTATCGAACAGCCCTGCCTTGAAATGTCTGAGAAGACTTTTTACAAGTCTCTTATAAGTCGTAATATCGCAACTTGTTGGTAATGTGCGTAACAATATTATATAGTTGACGCGAATGTATGCATAAACAACCGATGCAATAAATCCCGGCTACCCTTATTACACTCGCAGTATTGTTGTTTCTGAATATCGACGATCCTATGAATTATGCACAAGGCGAGAAGTTTCACTCTGAGAATATTATCAGTTTTACTGCTTTTTGTTCTCCTTCAACGATCACCTCATCCAATCCAGCTGGATTCGACTGAAAGTCTCAAGAAGGCGTTGACACTCGAGATTACTTCAGACCAGTCAGAAAAAAAGGGGTGGAGACATTTTAATGCTTTAAAAAAATTAATTTGTGCTTGATGTAGAGTTTTTAAGGCTCTTAAAACGACTCGGATTCATGCCAGATCCGTAATGTCTACAAGAATGCATTGTTTAATGTAAAATTTTAACCACATAATATAAAGGCAATTATACCAGCCGAAACATAGAGATTTTTTCGAAAAATGTTCTTGTTGTGTATTTTTGTGATTAAGAATTGAGTTTTTTGCGCCTGCAAAGTGCAACATGGTAGCTATTGTGTATGCCGGACTGCAGTCATCCGGGTTGGTTCCAAGTCGCATAAAACCTGCAAGTAGCGCGTCTCCATAGCCTACTCTCTAAATTTGAATGAGTACAAATTTTTACTAATTTCAAGCAGTGGCTCAATTCTAGCCATAAAGCAGTTATTTTTTACTAATGCATCAGTAACAATTACTAACTTTGGTCATCGTTAGAATTGAGTCACTAATTGAAATTAGTAAACATTTTAACTGATGGAAATTTAGAGAGTAGAGTAATATACAATAATATAATGTAATACAATAATAAAAAGTAAATAATAGTATATAATGATAATTTTTCGAAAATACATAATACCCTCCTTTCTGCTGTTAAGGAAGTTATCATTTTGGTAACTTACATTCAAAATTATTGCAGTGTTTAAAATAATTTAATGAAAAATAATAATAAATTGAAAAAGTAGATATTTATCAAATACATAGAATTTTTTAACCAAAATATTTGTATTTAAAATTTTTACAAGTTGAATTTAACCAAAAAGACAAAGCTTTCAGAAACTAATTTAATTCTTAGATTAAAAATCTTAATTTTTTATCCAAAAGATGCATTTTCAACAGCAATATTGATGTTCTACTGAAAGCACGAATTTTAACCAAATTTTTAACTTAACAGTTAAATTTTCAACCGAGAATATTAATTTTATATGAAAAATGTAATAGTTGAAATTTCAACAAAAAAAGATTAAAATTTTTTATTTAGATTAGGTACATTTAATTTTAAAATGCTGAATTTCAACAAAACAATTGAATATTAAATTAAAACTTATTATTTTTGAACCACACCAAATAGTTGAATTTATTTTCAACCACAAAGACACATTTTCTACAAAAAATCTAAAGTTTAGATTTAAATTAAAAAAATGAATTGAAAAAAAAGAATTTTCGAAAATATACTTAAATTTTTTACCAAAGAAATTAATTCTTTTCTAAAAATAGTTGAATTTTCTAGCAATTTGTTTAACTTTTGCTTTTTAGTGATTCACAGCCGTGAAAATATCTTACGTAAGAAATATTTTTGTTCAAGTACCCCCCCCCCCCATTCAGGACAGCATAGAAAAATCATTAACCTACCCTCACACCCAGAAGACTTCTTAATTTATGCACGCCCCCAAGTAAAATATTCTTTAATTAGTGAAAATATTCTTAAGTAAATATATACATGTCTTATTTCCTTCCAAAAACAGTATAATTACTTCGTGAAAATCGATTCAGTCTGATTTAAAAGGTATTCTCTGAAAATATTTGGAAATAAAAAATCATTCTTGTCACTTTATCAAATTAACTAATCAAATAAATTTTTGTTTTACAGGGCCGACATAAAAGGAATGCCACTTTTCCTGGTGGGCAAAGTACCATTCTTCAAGTTACACCGACCATTCGCAGTGAGTAAAGTTCTTTCGTAACTCAGATAGTATTTGCGAATGACAAGTAGTAAAAATAAAACGCACTTTGCATCGCGAAAACGAGATTTGAGAGGAATACGGGAAATTAGGTAATCCGCTTGAAACCAGCGAGGCAAGTTGGTCATTTGGTCATTTAAGGAATGAAAAAGAAATAAAAAAAATCCAAATAAAAATAAAGTCAAAGTTATGTAGGTCCATTATTATTCTGAGAAATTGCCTCGAAAGTAAAAGTACGAGTATATTATTCAAACGATCCGTACGCATAATACGCGGCCTGGCCCGTTTTCACGGAAGCATGTAATAAACGCGATTAAAATAAAGTAGAAAATAATATAAAAATTAAATAAATAAAAAATACCTGTTAACTTTTATTCCCTTCGTGCGTAAGCGATAATCATCGCCTCAGTCTAATCTATCCTAATGTCGTTAAATTTCTGTAATTGGACATTTATGCTCTCTCGCTCCTCGAGTTTGCGTGAAAACTTTCGCTTCTTATCAAGTATCAAACTAGTAGAATAAATCGCTAATAATTTAGTATTTTTACTGATAACTTATTTCTTCATAGTAAATTTCCTCTAAAGAGCCTTTAAGGCTGCGCTTAATAGTGGGAAAATAAAGTTATCTGATCGTTAGAGCTACTTTTGTTTGGATTACAGGAATTAGGTATTTAATCTGCAATATTTATATTATGTCGCATTTTTTATCATAAAAGTAATTTCTTTTGAAGAATTAATATTTATCTTGCCAATTATCTAGTTGGCTGTAGAATTATGAGTAGGATATTAAAAATAAGTTTGTTTTAATCCCTTCTTCTTCAATAATTATTGTTTAAAAAAATTAACCCAATATTAATTTTACGAAAATATTTCTCTAATATAATTTCAGGCTCATTTAGGGCTCCTTAAAAATTAGTCATTTTACCATTAATTTTCATTAATTTTTAAATTTAAATATGTTGTTCACGGAGAAAAATGGATATTCTGATGCAAAATTTGAATTTTTAACTATAGGACGACGATCTAGATACTAAACTGGAATATTTCGATATTAAAATTCAATATCCTGGTAATAAAAACTCTAAATATAAGAATATTGATTTATTAAAATTTACTAGGTGGATATTAAATTTTAAAATCAAAGATATTACACTTAAATATCTGGACAAATATTGAGTCTTAATATATATTTTTCTCCGTGTTGATTCCATTTAATGCAAAACAATTTTATTGTTTAATTTTTAATCTGAATCTTTTCAACCCTGAAAATTATGAAGCCTTCAAAGTTATATATTTTTAAACGTCATTAAAACGCAAGAAGTCAGCATTTTTAAATTAATCAATATTTAAAATTAAAGGCATTGAATCTTAGAATATATTAGATTTTAGGTCTTGTAATCTGTTTAAACTTAAAATTTGAATGGCTCAAATTGCAATTACGAAAATAATATTCAATTTTTGCTTGAATTGGAAATTAAATGAAATTAGTTAAATTTGTTCAATTTAAGAGGTTTGAAATTGTCAATCTTACCAATTGAAAGTCGTAATTTTTCATTTATTTTTATCTGCTACTGAATTAAAGAGTTTAATTTTAATGCAAAGTTTTATATTGGATTTTCAAGTTTCAATCATTTATTTTTCCAATTTAAAATGTTAGATTATTGGAGTTTAGAAAGTTACAAGATTTCCAAATTTTTTAATGTATCAATATTTAAAATTAATTAAAGGCTTTGAATTTTAGAATCGTTCAAATTTTATTCTTCAAATCTCGAATTCATCAAATTCAAGAACTTTAAATTATGGAAGTATTTTAAATTGGTCCCTTTACATTTTAGAAGTAATGTATTTTGAAATCTATCAAACTTCGTTGCCTAATTTTGAAAGAATCAGGATTTTTTCAAATTTAGACTCTAACAAATTACACAAATATTCCGTTTTTATTTGTTTATTTTATTGGGTTTAAACTGGTATAAATTTATAAATCAGGATGCTTTGTATTGGGAAATATTGGGCAGTATTGGCAAATCAAATAATTTATCAAATTGTGAGGATTTGATTCATGTGGATTATTCATGTAAAAATCTCTTCATTTTTTGTATATTTAACCACTTTACATTTTCGAAAGCATAAATTATATATGTTTTAAATTTGACAGAGTTTTACAATAATTAGAAAGCTTTAAATGTTAATTAAATTGAATTTTTTGAAAATATTACTTAATTTAATTTGATCAAGTTTGCAAGTTTCAAATTCTGAAAGTCTAAAGCATTCACATTTAGACTACTTTCAATTTTTGATTAATATAAACAAATAAGATCAATAATAAAAATAAAACTTGCCTATATGCTTGCATTTTTAAAACTAATAATTAAAAATTTAATTCTGACAAATATCTATAATTATATACAATAAGAATTGGTATCTTTGGAAAATGGATTTCACAGACCTAAAGAAGATGGAGAATTTGAAATCGGGTTCTTTAGCAACCGTAGATTTTAAAGAGAGATTACCCTCAGGAATTGAGGAATGTACAAGACCTTAATCAATCTCTAATCACAGAAGTATTTTTTTAACAAGGATAAATCTTAAGGGAAGTCGACCCTACAATCATCTAATCTTTTCCCATAGACTATTAAATAAGAGTCATTAATACAAGATCAGGAATAGGATGTTGCGCCCATATTAATATAATATAATTGGTTTTAAATTGCAAAGGTCCAGACTCTTGCTTCTCCCCCTCGACCTGGACCAGTTAGTTACGTTCTTCCTATAATTGCGATGTAAATGACTACAAGAGTGCATATACGATCTTGTCGAGCTACTTTCTTTTTGCTAAACCAGCGATGAATATTGCTAACGTGGATCTTGTCAGTTCTTTTTTTTTAATTAAATTTTTATTCAAAGTCGAATTTTTCGCTTTTCAATTTTCAAATTTTACGAAAGAAGATTCCAGGCCTCGGGCTGACCACTATTGACACTTTTCAATGTGGTTGAAGTTCCGAACGTTCAAATGAACGAAATTTTTTACTGTTGATTTTGCAAATCAGGAAAAGTGTTAAAATGTTTGTTAATTTATATAGGACATTATTTATTGTTGAAAAAATTATAGTGCATAATTTAAATTGCAGTTGGAACAATATTTATGGGTAAAATAAAAATATCAAAAAATATTTCGTTCATTTGAACTTTCAGAACTTCGGGTATTTCACAGATTTCAAAACATTTATGGTATTTTAAAAGATTTCACGTGCACGTGTAGTTTTTCGATTTAAAACGGAAAATCATTGTTAGATAATAAAAATTTTGAAAAACTATTTTTTAAGATCATTTGTTTTTAAGATTATATCAATATAATTTGTTTAATATACTTGAGTATACATATTCAGAAAGATTTTTGAAGATATCAGATATCTTAAATCAAAATTTCAACAAAAATGTTAACTTTCGACCTAAAAATATTTTTCAGTCACGGTAGAAATTTTTTTTGTTTCACAGGATTAATTGAAAAGAAATCTGTTGAAAATTTAAAAAACATTTAGGACCTGTATAAATTTGCAAGAAATTACAAAATATTTCATAAATATTCGGAAATCTTTTGATGTTTTGAAATATTTTTCCTATCTTCTAAACTTCTAAAATGCCTATATGTATATTTTTTTAATGAATCGAATTATTTATAAAATTTTGAAAAACCTGTCATAATTAAAAAATTGTCTTAAAAATAAACCTTAAAATTAATTTTGCAACATAAAAATTCAACTTTAAATTTTTGCTAGGAATCATAAGAAAATAATTTTATTATCAACTGATTTGAAATCCTTAAAAAGCTAAAAAAATGTATTTCGAAATCTTGAAAAATCTACATGTTAAATTTTTTAAAATGGTTTTTATTTTTAATTACTTTTGAATGTATTGATTGATGTTGCTTGTTTGATCAGATAAGGAAAATATTCACAGTTTTTTCATTTTTGATCTACTGATTAGTGGATCGAAAATAGAAATTAAAAAAATACATATATTTTAATCTTTAAAAATTTTTAAATATCGCTTGAATTTACTTAATTATAAACTTATTTAATAATATAAACTTACTTAATTTTTCTAAAACTTTGCAATCTTGCATTGACAAATTTTTTTTTCAAAATTTCAGGAAATCATTTGAAATTTTCTCAGGAATCTTAAAGAAATTTTTATTATTCTTTTGAAAATTTTCAAAATTCTTGAAAATCTCCTTTTTCGGAATTACGAGTAATTTATGTAATAATATATATATATATATATTCGTTATATGTAAGTTATTAAGTCAAATGTTTGAAAAAAATTTTTTAATTGTAGGACAAGAATTCTTTGTATTTTTTTCTCCAATAGTAGAAGTTATTTTCAGTAGTGTAAGTAATATTTCCTGAATGTTTCATGATTAAAACAAAAATTTTGAAATGAATTTGACTTCTTAATCTCAACTTCATCATAAAACCTAACCAAATTTGAGGGTCTACATAGCAACCTTCCCATATATTTTAAAAAGGTGGATTATTGGCTCGCCAAAGAAAAGAAATTTCCAAGTCAAAGCTTTAGAAAATCTAAAAAAAAGGGGGGGGGGGATTGCATGAGGCACCTTAATAGCCATCCTTTCACAGCAGGGGAAATATATGTTACCGTTTTGAGAGTTATTGTTAAAGAAGAAATGAAATTATAGGGTAATAAATAATCTCTATAATTTAGGCTGACAGAAAAACAGGTTTTTCCCCAGAGATTTAATTGTTTTCGATTCATCTAATCCATTGATTTTTGCCTGAAACAGGTAATACACCAAATCCACCTCGTCCAAGGTTCAACAGCTGCCGATCAGAGCCACGAAGTTCGAGTACCTCTTGGATTCACGAATCGAGTGGTGCAGATTTGATCACTTCCAGTTTTTCTTCAATCCCTGGTTCAGTGACTGTTACCAGCACTCAGGCTTTGGGAAACAATTCCTCGAATTCTTTGTTATCCAGTACTCTCAATGGAAGTGCTGATTCTTCTTGTGATGGTTCTTCCCTGAGACCGAATATCTCACCATTGAGGAATTCCACTTTAGAAAATGGCAACATTCATCCTTACGTGGCATCCTCTTCCAATTCGATCAATGGCTCCTCTTCTGGAATCGGTAAGAAGAATTTCAATTGTATTTCTGTAAATTATAGACATTTTTTCAGACTGTTTATTAGATAATGAAAAATTGGAGGCCCTTACCAGTATAGATATTAAATTATTATTATTATTATTATTATTATTATTATTATTATTATTATTATTATTATTATTATTACACCATTAAGCCATTTCCCTTTCGGGGTAGGCGTGACT
>NC_046664.1:45857998-45871843 GCF_010883055.1 Belonocnema kinseyi
TTTTTCTTGATAAGTCCATGTCTCGCTACCGTATAGTACAGTCGGTACAAATATAGAATTATGTATTGCCATTTTAGCTTTATTTGATATATTTTTACTTATAATTGATTTTTGATAATAAAGCATATACGCGTTTCGAACTGGTTTCCACTTCCTCTTCAAGAGGCGAAAAGAACTTTTATATTATATTCATTTTTTAATTAATTCAGATTATTGTAGAAAATGTATTATTTTTTGATGTTTAAAATTTTCGAATTTTTCGCATCTTGCAAAAGAACTAAAAACCATTTTGAAACACGTCGATGCTTTATTATCAAAAATCAATTTAACTTCTATACTGCCAAAGGCCTTTAATTTCATATTATGTTTATGGAATTGAAATGGAAGCTTCTAATGTGTCCCCTAAGGGTTTACATTTTTCTTAAACCTTCTCTATTCCTTTACACACCCTCCACACACTTACTTGGTGGTGGAAGGGGGACCTACAGCTTAAGGTGGGTTCCGAACCACCAATATATTATGTTTATGTAATTATTATTATACATACTACGATTTTTTTATTCTGTCCATATTGCAGCTCCTATGTTTTCGCCTTTGTTTCGGGAATGTTTTGTTTTTCGACTATTTCTATCACTAGAAAACTCACGTACTACGCACACGATTATTATTTTATTGTTTTACGCAATTCTTAAATTAAAATATAAAATTAATATTAATTCAGGGTGCCTGCTGGACCGAGAAAACCGGGAAATGACAGTGAATTTATTCCTTGACCGGGAATTTTACGAATTTTCAGAAGAAAAATTTGCTCAAGTTTGATTTCAACAGTTTTATAAATAATTAAAGTATACAAATCTGAACAATAATTGATTTGACAAAAAGATTCTAAATCCGTTCAAAATTCGAGAATTTTCAGATTGTAACTGTTTGAATTCGAAATTCTTAATTCGAATTGAGATTAATATAATATCATTTATTCCGATAGTTTTATTTTTAAATAACAATTTTAATGATTCATCAATAAAATATTTTCAATTCAAAGTCTTAGGTCTTCCTTTATATTATTTTTTATATTAAATTGAATAAATACATTTTTTAATATATTATTTTTATTAGTTTTCTTATTCATTAAAAATTTCACTGTTCATTTAAGACGAGTAAGTTTGACACAAATATATGTAAAAGTACACCATTTGAAACTGAATTGTTTTACGTAAGAAAGCTTTGAATCTGTAGAATTTCAATTAGTTTTTCAACTTATAACGCTATATTTTCAATCGGTCCGTTTTAAAAATGTTTAATTTGTAAGTGAAATTGTTAAATTTTTACGTATAAATAGCAATAGAACACTTATTATTTGTGAACAAAATTTGACTGATTTCAAGAGATATTTCATAGTTTTGAAAAGATTCAAAATTAACTAAAAACTTGAAATGTCTTCATGTAATTGAAAAGAAGTGTGTTAACATTTTTGTTTAGAACTTCTGAATGCATTTTAAAATTAACCTAATTTTTCCTACAACTTTTGGAAAATCCTGAAAATTAAAAAAAATCCTTAAAATCTTCCAGTTTCTGTTTTGATCATTTTGGTTATCTCTTAAAATCTTTTTAAATCTTCTGTTACAATAATTTTTCAAAATGAAAAATCATTTTCAATTTTCCTAGGAATCTTAAAAAAATGTTTTTATTCTTTTTAAGCCTTTCACAATTCTTAAAAAGTTTCTACATTTTTTGGTTGAAATCTGCAAAAATCTGCATTTTCTTTTAAATTCGGCTGCGAGCATTTGCACCAAAATTTCGGTACGGATAGTCCAATTTTTTTCAGGTCACATACTTCGTGTAAATAATTTGAAAGCATTTCAAGTTCTAAATTTAATTTTTATATTTTTTAAACTTCTAAGTATCTCTCAAGATTACTCTGATTTTTTTTCTACAAATAATAAGTGTTCCTATTGTTATTTATAAATTCAAATTTCAAGGATTTTTTTTTTAATTTTCAGGATTTTCTAAAAGTTTTAGGAAAAAAATCAATTAATTTAAAAATATATTAAAACGTTTCGAAAAAATTTCAACAACGATTTTAAATTTTGAAAAATATAAAACCACTTCTAGATTTCTCAATGTTTTGAAGTCAATTTTTTAAGTTTTTTAAGGATGCTTAAACTATTTAAAATGAAAATAATTTAACTTCTAATTTAAAAAATTGTTCATAAAAAAAAATTATCTTTTTAATTTGTCTGGCTTAAAATTACTTAAAAAATATAATTTAAAAATTTTTTAAAGTTTAATTCTTGATTCTTTAATTTAGAGTATTGAAAATGTTCGCGTGGATTTATAGTTTTGGAATTTAATCTGAATATTTGAACTCTATAATTTATAAAAGTTATAAATTTTTCAGTTTATCTGTCACTCTGTAATACAAAAATTTGATATTTTATATAGTATCTAATATCTAAAATAATAGAAAAGAATTGCGATCTAAGAAAATTACTTTTTCACTTAAAAAGACGAATCCCCGATAAAAGGCATCGATTTTAAACCATAGTTGAATTTTCCACCGTGAAGATTAATTTGATACCAAATTAAATAACCAAAGTTTCATTTAATTAAATTGATTTTCAATCAAAGAACTAATTTTCTACAAATGAGTTGAATTTTTCACTACATAGTTAAATTTTCTACCAAATTGTTTAAATTTAAGCCAAAAAGACCAATTACCCACAAAACAACTGAATTTTTAAACCCGTAAACTTGAATTTTGAACAAAAAATGTAATTAATTTTTAACGAAACAGTTGGATTTTAACCAAATAGTTCAATTTTCGGTTAAAAAAATTAATTTTTTTCAACCAAAGAAATGAATTTTTTAGAAAGGAGTTTAACTTTCAATCAAGTAGTTAAATTTGCAACAACAAAAAAAGACACTTATTAGCGAGAAATTTAACAGTTGATATTTGAACCAAAAAATATTTTAATTTGACATAGAAAAAGTTAAGTTCAACCAAAAAATTCGAATGTGAAAGAAAACAGTTGAATGCTCGTAAAAATAAGAATTCAGTAGGCGTCGAGCGGACAGTATCTTCTTCAACGATTTATTACTCTTTTAATTTCAATCTTAAGAATGCTTTTTCTATTTAAAATAAGCATCATCAATTACCAGGAAAAAGGTTTTATATCCGAGAAACGAGCAGGGCCATAATGATGAACAAGTTTTAATTGAAATCCTCCTGCATCATTTCGTTTCAACTGTAGTAGGTTTTAAGTTTTATTGTCCGGGTTTTAAAATTCTTCGAATTCGTAGAATATCAAATGTAAATACTTGATAGTTGCACAATTTTTAGTTTAATTAAAATTTTTCGAATTCGTAGAATATCAAATTTAAATATTCGATAGTTTCCTAATTTTCAGTTTAAAGGGTTCGCAACTAAACAATTTTGGATTAAATTCCTCTATAATAAATTCAAAATAATGTAAAATTCAGAAAATAATAGATCTAATACAAGCCTTAAAAATGTGCAGATTGTAGATCTAGACACTGAAAATGGAATTATTTCTAATTTTCAAATTTTCAGAAACATTTAAAATTTCAAACTCAACTTGCAAAATAAAACAAATTTCGAATTGAAAAGCTAATGATTGTGCAATTTCAAAAATTGAAATCTTAGCGATCTTGAATTGTATTAAATTTTTTTAATTTTCAACATAATACAATAAAAATAAAAACACTATAAAAGTTCAGCAATCTGAAATTGATGCCCGAGTAATTGAAGCATTTCTTTCATTTTAAATGTTCACAATTTTAAAGATGATTTTAGAAATCTAAATTTTAATGTTGAACGCTACATTTTCAATTTTTCCCTTTAATAAGTTTTTAATTTACAATTAAATTTGAAATAGTTGCATTTTGAAAAATACAAGTAACCATTTGAAAAGAAGTAGTTTTTAAACGGTATCAATTTATTTGAAATAATTGAAATTTTAAAGATTTTGAGTATAAAAAAGTTTTAATATCACAATTCTTAGTAACTTACAATTTTGCATTTTTAAATGAATTTCGGATTTGTTTAATTTTGAACGATTCGTAATAGAAACTTTTTTATTCGTAATGTTTCCCATTTAAAAGTACTTTATATTTTGACCGTTTTTTAAATAATTGAATTTTAAATCCGTATAATTAAAATTTTTCTTTGAATCTTAATGTTTTCTATTTTAAAGTACTTTATATTTTGAGGGTATTTTTTAATAATTGAATTGTTAATCCTTATAATTGAACATTTTCTTTCAATCTTAATGTTTCCGTTTTAAAAGTACTTTCTATTTTGAGCGTTTATTTTTAATAATTGAATTTTAAATCCTTATAATGAAACATTTTCTTTCAATCGTAATGTTTCCCCTTTAAAAGTACTTTATATTTTGATCGTTTTTTTAAATAATTGAATTTTAAATCCTTTTAATTAAAATTGTTCTTTCAATCGTAATGTTTCCCTTTTAAAAGTAGTTTATATTTTGAGCGTTTTTTTTTTTGAATAATTGAATTTTAAATCCTTATGATTAAAAATTTTCTTTCAATCGTAATGTTTCCCATTCAAAAATACTTTATATTTTGAGCGCTAAAAATGTAAAAACGTGAATATAAAATAATAATAATTAATCTCTACCCTTTTATTAAAATTTTCAATATTTATCGGAATTGGAGACGTTTATGTCTGAAAATTGGATAGATATTTTACAGGGCAGCCGTTTTATTCGAAGAAAAAAATTCCCGGTTTTTTCCCGATTCACAAACATTTTTCACGGTCAATGAAATTTTTAAAATCGAACTCTATTCTAAACATTTTTTCATTTAAAGTAAGATTTTCAATACTCTAATTTAAAGAATCAAACAATGACCTTCAAAATGTTCAAAAAATATTATTTTAAGTAATTTTAAGCTCGATACATAAAAAATTGAAAAATATTTTTTTTTAACTCAACAGTTCTTAAATTTGAAGTTAAATTAATTTTATTCTGAAAAGTTCAACCATCCTTGGGAAGCTTCAAAATTTTATTTCAAAATCTTAAGAAATCTAAAAGTGGTTTTAAATTTTTTCAAATTTAAAATAATTTTAGAAATTTTTTTTAGAAGTTCTAAATATACTTTAAAATTAATTAAATTTTTTCACAACTTTTAAACAAATCTGCAATTTTAAAACAAAAATCCTTAAAATTTGAATTTATAAATAACAAAAGAACACTTATTATATGTAGAAAAAAATTAGAGTAATTTTAAGAGATATTAAAAAGCTTTAACAAGATTTGAATTAAATTTAGAACTTGAAATTATTTCGAATAATTTAAACGCAGTGTGTGTACCGAAAAAATTTGTGTATTCGTATCGAAATTTTGGTGCAAATACCTACAGCCGAATTAAAAAAATTAGATTTTTGCAGATTTCAAACGAAAAATTTAAAGCCTTTTTAAGAACTATGAAAGACTTCAAATGAATAAAAACATTTTCTTACGAATTTTAGGAAAATTGAAAATAATTTATAGTTTGAAAAATTATTGTAACAGAAAATTTAAAAAGATTTTAAGTGATTTCAAAAATTATCAAAAAAGAACCTAGAAGATTTTAAGGATTTTTTTTTAAATTGCAGGATTTGCCAAAAATTGTAGGAAAAAATCAATTCATTTAAAAATATAATTAGAAGTTCTGAAAACATAATATATTAACACACTTCCTTTAAATTACTTGAAATCATTTCAAGTTTTTAATTAATTTTGAATATTTTGAAAACTTCTAGATATTTCTTAAAATTACTCAAATTTTTTCCATTCACTCGTCTGAAACGAACTATGAAATATTGCTAAATATTAAATAATTATTCTTTTTATAAATTAAAAAATATCAAATTAAATGGGTTAACAATTAAATAACTTAGACTTAAACAATATTTTTAATTTAATAAAAACCTATAATTACGACTATATTATTATGTAGTTATTTTTAAGTAGAAAATAGTTTATAAAGTTTCAAACGCACATCAACATTTTTAATGGCTAAACAAATTGTTAGAAATAATATATGTATTAATAAATTTATTTATTGAATTTAATATAAAAAAGAATGTAAGGGAAGGTCTGAAATTTTAAATTAAAATTATTTTATTGATAAATCATTAAAATTTGTATTTAAAAATAAAATTATCGTAATAAATGGTATATTAAAATCAATTCTTATCAAGATTTTAGAATTAAAACAGATACAATCTAGAAATTATCAAATTTTGAACGGATCTAGAATCGTTTTTAATCAAATCAATTATTATTCAGATTTTTATATTCAAAGTAAAGCTCCATTTAAAAAAATATTTATATTTAAAGTTGACAAAATAAAACTGTTTTTTTTTTTTATAGAAAATTTTCATCTTCAAATTATTTTAATTTTTAATTGTTTAAATCTTTAAGAAATCTTTAATTCACTGTCGTTTCCCGGTCCCAGAAAATTCCCTGTCATTTCCCGGTTTTCCTTGATTCCCGGTCCAGCGGCCACCCTGTTTTACAATAATTTTGTTTTATTGCAGCAAATACAACAGCTTCCATGAATACATTGACGACAATCGCTTCGACGACCTCGACTTCCGTCTCTCCTTTAATTACTGGATCTGAAAAACCTCCTATTGCTCCTTCAGAAAACCGAAATTACAAGGACCAACCAGCAAGCAGTGCTTCTCCACCAACGAGAGATAAACTTCGCGCTGAAGATAAAGCGAGACGCAGAATGCATCAACCAAATGATCGTTCTTCGACCTCAATCAACTCTAATGAAAAATTAGGTTCGTATTATTGTTCTTTTGCTATAAAAAGAGACATTTCTTAACACGGAATACCTGGAATTGTCAAGGATTTTTTTTTTAATTCAGGGAATTTTTTCGAGCGCTTGCTTTTTTTTTAATTCAATATAAAATTGGTGTATATAATTCTTAAAAATAAAACCAAGAATCCGATGAACAAATTTGAAAAAACTCCATAAAATGCTCCTATTGTAATTTAAAAAAGGTACTCCTTTAGAAAAAAATCTCTGTACAAAAATCAAAAAGTGGAAAGAAAAATTAGGAGGATTGTGTTTTTAAAGGAGGATCTTTTGTTTTTTTAATTATAATAGGAGAATTTTATGGTACTAGTCCAATTTTAGTCGCTGGATTCTTGGTTTTATTTTCAGGAATTGTATACATTAACTTGATTATTAGACGTTAAGTGTGATTTAAAATTTAATTTTAATCTAATTTAAATTTGTTAAATCTTAATATAAAATTGGATAACAAGGATTCTTCAGTTGTTAAAGGAGCTTTATATTACTTAATTTAACTACTTTGTTGAAAAGTAATTGTTTTGTTTTTTTTTGATTGAAACTAATTTTTTTAACTGAAAATTTAATCATTTTATTCTTAGTTGAAAATGGTTCTTCTGTAGTTGAAAATTCAACAAATTGTTTAAAATTTGTTTCGTTGACTGAAAAATCTTCCTTAATTGAAAATTAAACTCATGTTAAAAGTTAAGGCCTTTTTTTAATTAATTTCTTTTTTGGTTGAAGATTCATTATTTTAATTGAAAATTCATCTCTTTTGTTGAAGAATAATTTTTAACTATATATATTTTTTTAACGTAACTATTTGTTTATATTAATTTTTTTATTCGGTTTAAATTTTTTTACTGAGAATGTAGTTCTCACCCAAATAATTGATTTTTCAAAGAAAATTATGAACCTTGAACTGGAATAGTTGAATTTTAAACAGGCAGATGAATTTTTAACTCAAATTATGAATCCTTAACCGGAATAGTTCAACTTTCAACCAGAAAATAAATTTTCAACAAAAAAGCAGAATTTTCAACCAACAAGATTAAGTTCTACCAAAAAAGAGGAATTTTTTATAATAAAGTACACGACCTTTCAAATGAGAAAGATCAATTTTCAATCAAATAGATGAATTTTCAATCAAAATCGCTTTAGTGGAACTTTAATTTGTTTAATGAAAATTTAACTATTCCATTTTTGATTAAAAATTCATCTATTTGATTGAAAATTGATCTTTTTCATTTGAAAGGTCGTGTACTTTATTATAAAAAATTCCTCTTTTTTGGTAGAAATTAATCTTGTTGGTTAAAAATTCTGCTTTTTTGTTGAAAATTTATTTTCTGGTTGAAAGTTGAACTATTCCGGTTAAGGATTCATAATTTGAGTTAAAAATTCATCTGTCTGTTTAAAATTCAACTATTCCAGTTCAAGGTTCATAATTTTATTTGAAAAATCAACTATTTGGGTGAGAACTGATCTTTTTAGTTAATTCAACCATGAGTAAGAAGATAGAATAAAATTGAATTATTATTCAAAGTCCTGGACTTCAGAGACAAATTTAGGAAATGATTAATTAGGTTATTTAATTCTTTAATTAATTAAATTGCTTAATAGTGCTTCTAAATTGATCATTTTAATTTATTATCTAGAAACTGACGAAAAAATTTATTTATAATAACTAGCAAAGCCGTATAATTTTATGGCTTTATTCAGAAACTTTTATAAGCTTATGCTATTCAATTTTTGAAAAATTAAAATTGAAAGGTTTTGTTTCTGGGATGCATAAAATACTGTACAAATTTGAAGATTCAAGTTAATCGTCCTAAATTTAAATGATTCTTGGTTAAAAGTTTTTAATTTAAAAAAAGGCAGTCGAAAACTTTAAATTTTCTAAATCCTTATGCATGAAAGTTTCAATTTTTTTATTTCTTAAGCAGCAATACGATCAAGTTTACTTAAGTTTTTACAAGCTAACATTTATTTCATTTTACATTATAGGAGCGATTCAATAAGAATAATATAAATATCAAAACCGTTGGGTTTAAGTACTATTTGAAATTTTTACAATTTTTGACTTTATATTTAAAAACGATGAATTGATCACTCTTGAAATATGATGTAAAAGCTTGAGAATAATCCTTGAAATGTTTAAAATCTTTTACAACCTTTTTAAAATTTAGGGTGACGTTTTAAAATCTTTTAAAATCTTTTGAAATGTTTTCAAATCTTTGCAATCTTTGTAATCTTTGTAAAGTCTTTTCTGGAAAATTGTATTTTTCTGTAAAAATTTGTAATTGTCAAATGTGGTAAAAGTTTTCCAATTCTAGCAAACACTTTTGGTTTTTAATTGAATTATTTTCGTAATTTTTTGCTATTTTTAACATTTTTCAAAATCAAATAGAAATTTTCAAAAATAATTCTGCTAGAAACTACAAGTTTTTGCCGGAATTCCGACACTTTTATAAAGTTTTACAATTAATTATAAATTTGTACAAAAAATGACAGTTTGCATATTATTGAACTTTATTTGAAATCTTTGTAATTTTTGTAAAATTTTTTTTAATTCTCTGAAATCTTCTGAAAAAAATGTATGAATCTTTAAAAATCCTTTCAAATTTTGCTGAAATCCTTGACATTTTTTTAGAAAATTTTTGAAAATTGTTTTTGAAATTTTCTGAGTTCTTTTCAAATCGTTTGAAATATTTCTGATATCTTTGCCAAATATTTTTGAACTTTTTAAAAAATATTTTCTGAAAAATTATTTTTTTTTGTAAATATTTGTAGTTGTAAACAATTTTAGAAAAAACTTATGGTTTTTATTTAAATTATTTTTAAATCATTTTTATCGTTTTTTAAATAGAAAATTTGCGAAAATAATTAAAAATAAATAATACATAATAAATATTAGATAAATAAGTATAAATTATAATTTATTTAAAATCTTTCGAATATTTCGCAAACTTTGGTGAAATCTTCGAAATTTATATGAAATTTTCTGCAGCCTTTTAAAATGCTTTGAAATATTTCTGAAACCTTCAAAATGTTTTCAGAAAAATTGTTTTATTTTTTTGCAAACATTTTTGCTTGTAAAATTGGTTCCAGTGTTACAATTCTAGCAAAAACTTGTACTTTCTAGTTGAACCATTCTTATCATTTTTTATGTTTCTTGAAATGAAAAATTACAAAAACAGTTATACGAGAAACCTTTTTTTTGCTAGAATTACGACAGTTTTATCCAATTTTACAAGTGATTATAAACTTGTATCAAAAATTCCTATTTGAATATCATCATGTGTACTGTATTGCAATTTATTTGAATTTTTTAAATCTTCATGGAGTGTTTGAAATCTGTTGGAAAATTACGCAACATTTTTTTAATTGCTGCAAAATATATTTAAAAATTGTATATTGAAATCTTTTGAAAGCTTTTAAATCTTTGAACTCTTTGTGAAATTTTTTGAAATATTTGATATCTTAGTAATCTCAAGTCTGCAAATTTTTTATATTAATGTTTAATTTTGTTTGCTGGAATTACAAAATGTTGATATCTAAAAAAAACCTCTAAATCTAAATGACCTAAAATTAAAAGCAATTGCAGCTTTTTAAAGTCGTTTAAGAATTAAATTAAATGTTGTGCTGGTGTTCAGAAAAGTTAAAAAATAATTATATAAACTTTGAGGAACCATTTTACCATCCGCCTCTGATATTAGAAACAAATTTTTTAATTTACCAATATTCTTCTGAAAAAGCTCGGTTAAAGGATTCTAAACATGCCATTTAACTTTGTAGCATCCTCATTTTAATCCGCTTAGTCTCTACACTTAAAAAATGTTACCTTCCTGTCAAATTTCTCTACATATTAATCAAACGACTTTAATGAGCCGGGATTAGTAAGAAGTGGAATGAAAAATAAAATAAAATCCAAACAAGATGTCTTCTTTGAAGGACATAAAAATGTGCAACTTCAACGTTCATTGCATCCGTGCGAGTCCCCGAGATTCAGTGAATACGGTGGAATAAGGATTAATTCGAAGTTCTGCTCGTTTGAGCGTGTTGGGAAGTTCAATTAAACCCCAGGATTCGACTCCCACCAAGCTTTGGCGTGTAGGCTTTGGATATCGAACTGCCGATAAGTCACCGTGTCGCTTTGGTGAAAAAATGACTCCTTAATCGCGATATGATGCCTCCGTAGGCTTGGTAGGTACATCGAACGAATCGGCTGGAGTTCCGTTCCCACAGGGACAGGAACGAAGTTCCGGGGAACTTGTAGTATCAGTCCCACCACTCGGGTATGGTCTCTGGTCTTCCTTTCTGCGTAGGGTTGCGTAATTGCGTGCCTTTAATCTGTCGGAAAATCTATAAAAGTCACAACAACGTCAAGTCAAGGGAGCCGATCAAATCCGTTTTCTGTTCTGTAGATTTCATTTAGATTGGTCTCCTGAGATTCTAGTCTCGAGTCCAGAGAGAAGACAAATAATGAGAAAGGCTCTTGAGATTCTCACTTTTTCTATTGACACTCTCAACATATTTTATCTTCGTTCTTAGCTTTGTCATGTCGGTTTTTGAAGAAACTGTAGATCATTGCATCTGGGATTTTCTGACTGATTTCTGATTATAATAGCCTATTGGGAATGGTGGTTTACCATTTCGCCACCTGGTGCCGAAAACTGGAACTAGTAAGAGTAGGTAAAATTTTAAAGTTGTACATTAATTTTTGCATAAAAGTGTTTTTACGATTGTTTTGTGAAGTATAAAACAATGATTGAATATTAAAAACAAATCTTCATAAAAAAACAAATAGTTTTAGATCGAATTCCCATATTATACAGTAAAAAACACATTTTTGTCAAATATGTTTAAACAAAAACAAAAATTATTTCACTATATCATGTAAGTTTTAAGGAATTTAAGTTTAAATAAAAATGAATGTATATGAATGAATGTACATTTTTTTTATAAACTGAACACTTCTTAAATTAAAAGTTAAATTATTTATATTTTAAATGATTAATAATCCTTAAAATGCTTTCAAATTTCATGTTTGATAATTTTGTAAATCTTTCTAAATCTTTTTGAATAATCACTGAAAATTATCTTTTCATAATAAAAGTCATTATTAATTTTCATAGGAAATGTTTTTAATCTTCTTAAGCCATTCAAAATTCTCAAAAATCTTTTAAACTTTTTGTACGAAACCTGCCAAAATCTATATTTTGTTATAAATTCCTTGAGTTCATTTATAGAATAATGTGTGTTCAATTGTTATTTATACATCAAAGTTCAACAATTTTACTCAAAAATTAAATTTTTTTGTTGATAGAACAATTTAAATCTACGTTCAAAATTTAGTTTTTAATATTTTACTATAATTACTGATTTTAAATAAACAGTCAGATATTTCTAAATATTAAGTAATTCTTATTTTTCTTAATTAAAAGATTTTAAATTGATTGGTTTAAAAATTGAATATTTTATACTAAAATAACACGTGAAATTTAATAAAAGCTTTAAATTATGAATATATTATTTTAAGGTTATTTTAAAATAACGTATTGTAAAATTAATGATTATTCACTTTTTAAATCCTAAAGAACAATTCAATTTTAAAAATCATTATTAATTTATATTCTCAGTTGATCAGCTTAATATGTTTGTTTTTTTTATCTAAAATCTTCGATTTCAAACGCTTCTAATTTTGAATTGATTAAGTCTTTAAAACTGCATTTTAAAATTCTTTAAAATAAAATGTACACTTGACAATTAAAATCTAAAATTTTAAATTTGTTAAAGTGGACGATTTTTAAAATGCGCATTTTAAACTGAATGATATCATAATAAACATTTTTATTCGGAAATTAAAATTCATCTTTAAAATCGTACCTATTTTTTTTAGTTTGGATTTTTTGTCATCAGGTGGCGCATCGCAGTTTAACTATTTCCAATAATACCATACGGTGGAAATGAACCAAGTTTTAATAAAAATTCCAAGTAAATTGGATTTTTTAAAAGTTAATACAGGTATGGCATCCCGTGAACATTTTAAGATAAAAACGAAAATAATCGGTCCGGCGCTTTTTGCAAAAAGTCGTTTTTGTATTTAGTTACGAAGAAATTAAGAAATTTTCTTGAGCTGATATGATAAATTTTGGTTAATATTTTTTCTAATAGATTTTTTTTGCCGAATGTGGCTTTCTGTCACCTTAAGATTATATTAAAATGGTAATGAAAATAATCGGATAGCCTTTCTTTTTACTCGATTTTTGTATTTAATTAAAATGAAACTATTTTGCACATTTAATTGATAATTTTACTACCGGCATATTTTATAAATGATAACATTTTATTTATTGTCTTTAAATATCATCGAAGAATAGGTGATTATCATTTTGATTACTTGACCATTTTTGTATAAAAATGCTAATTTCTGGTTTTAAAAAACTAACAAAATATATCTTTTTTCAAAATTTTGTAAGCCTTTTTCTAAACTTTCTGATTTTATAATTATTAAAATGATTTAAAAAATACTACTTCCGAGCGAAAGCATTAAAATAAAATATGTATAATGTTTTCAATAATTTATTAGACAATTAAAAAGTTTTAATTCAACGGCACGCAATAGTATTTAAAAAGTATCTACAAATGTTTCTCAATTGGTGGCATAATATTTTCTATGATTTTGCTGATATTCAATTTTAAAAATTTCAAATTAAAGATATAAAACAACTTCAAGTAATGAAAAGCGAATCAAGTTTTCAACAAGAATGATTACAATACTTTCAAAGCATATCGTTACACCATTTTTTTAGATAGGATACAAACAAAATTTTGAATTTTGAAGCTCGAAAAATTTGATTCAATGTATTAAATTCATGAAATTATGTTTTATATAAACTTTTCAAATTCAACAATAAACTGTTTTAATTTAATAAGAAAATTTATTTTTCATACAGTAATCAATAAAGTAGACGACATTTATTATCAACTACGATATTTATTTATTATTGTCGCATT
>NC_046664.1:45871943-45881531 GCF_010883055.1 Belonocnema kinseyi
GCTTTGTTGAATATTCGTCTTTTTGGATATAAAATTCGTCCCTTCGAATTGAAAATTCATCTTCTTTTAAAAAAATCTTGTTTTTAAGGTTGAAAACTGATCTTTTATGATTCAAAGTTAATTCTTTTTAATTAAACAAATCTATCCTATTTTAACCCAAAATGCATATCTGCTAGGTAAAATGCTACTGCTTGGTTAACAATTTAATCATTTTGTTGAAAATTCAACTATTTTCTTGAAACACCATCTTGTTTGGTTGAAAGTTAATTCTGTTAATTTGGAAAGTCTACTTTTTTATTTTGGAGTAAACAATCATCTCACTTTGTTAAAAACTTCTACTATTAAGTATAAAATTTAAAAATTCTGTTGATAATTCATCTATTTTGTTGTAAAATCATCTTTGGTAGTTGAAAATTAATTTTTTCAGTTGAAAAGTCTTCTATCGTATTTTAAATCCAGAATGCATCTTTTTCGGTTAAAATAGTACTATTTGGTAAAAAAAAAAATTAGCTGAAAATTCAACTATTTTTCATTAAAAAGTCATCTTTGTTGGTCTAGAATTCAAATGTTTTGTTGAAAATTGAAAAAAACATTTGAAAATTCATCTTTTTCTAGAAAAGTCATTTTTGTGTTGAAAAATTAATCTTTTATGTTTTAAAGTTGATTTTTTTAAATTTAAAAGTTTACTATTATATTTTTGGTACAGAATTGAACTCTTTTGGACGAAAATTCAAATTTTTTTTAACATTCATCTTTATGGATAAAAAATTCATCCTTTTGGAATAGAAATTCACCTTTTTGTAGAAATATAGACTTTTGCTGTTGTTGGAAATTGTAGAGTTTTGTTGAATTTTTAATTTTTTCTGTGATAACTCAATTTTTTTTAAAGTAATATTTTTTTGTCAAAAATTCAACTGTTTTTTTTAACATTAGTCTTTTTGGATTAAAAATTCATCCTATTGTATTACAAATTCCTTTTTTGGTGGGAAAATAATCTTTTTTGGTTGAAAATTCAACTGTTTTCTAAAAAAAATTTGATCTTT
The DNA here is from genome assembly GCF_010883055.1 of Belonocnema kinseyi. Classification (NCBI taxonomy): domain Eukaryota; kingdom Metazoa; phylum Arthropoda; class Insecta; order Hymenoptera; family Cynipidae; genus Belonocnema; species Belonocnema kinseyi. Next base: position 45,872,987 of record NC_046664.1, read on the forward strand.
TCGGCTTCAAAATACAAGTATTAAGTTAAAAATACAACGGTCTTTGGATGAAAATGGAAATTTCTATTTTTGGGTGTAAAACTCAAATTTTTTCTAAAAAAATCGACTTTTTAACTTGAAACTCAATTAGTTTTGAAAACATTTTTTTTTTAATCTCATTATTTTGTTGAAAATCAAATAAATTTCGACTCGAAATCTTAGGAATATGGTACCTGCGTTAATTTTATTTAAAAGGGTTTATTCCTCTACTTTTTTGAGAAATTAGCTTATTTTCGTTCTTTTGAGACTATTTGGACTGTAAAGTTTGAAATCATTTTTAACATTATTTATATGATATATTTGATCTTGGACTTCTAAAGTTTTTCATTCTTTTCAGAATTTATATTTAAAAAAAGGAATTAGTATTGAATAATTATAATTATAAACACTTAAAAATCGACCGGACTAAATTTATAATGATTGATTGGGAAACCCGGAAAAGAGCCTGGTGCGTTTTTTTTAATTTTAGAGGGGCCACCCTGCTCCCTTTGACAAACAGCTTATATTGTGGAATGACTGACATTTTCAAGAGAATGTTATCGTTCACGGAAAACATTAAAAAAATAGGTTTACTGTTTCCTTGTAGAGATAGAGAGACAACGAAGTCTATTAGTCTCTCAATTAATGTAAGTAGAGATTCGCGTGGGTAATGGGTATTTAATGCCAACACATTGGAAGTTGGAAGTCTTAAGGACAGTTAAGAGGAGAAAGAAGTTAATTGGTTACGTCGATACCGTGAAACCAGGAATGTTTGATAATAACAAACACGTTCAGTAGCGGTTAAATACTCTCGGAGTGTTACTCAGCTCGTGACTTATTCTCTCTACACCAATAACTTTCTTGATTACTTTCCAACGATTATAAAGTATCGTTGTCAACCCTCGCGCAAAAAACAGTTTAGACTTTTATGCTTCATTCTTGAGCTCTATGGGAATTGGAAATTGAGATCAAGCTCATGTTCGATGGGAGAGGAATGCCGATTCAGATAAATTGTTCAACTCTACTTGTAAATTAAATTCCAGCAGTATGTATTCAGAAAGATTCAGTTTCTGTGATTAACAAGAAATTTTCGAGATTTGCAAAGAATTTATTCAAAATAAGTGAGGAATTTCGTAGGGTTTCAAAGATTTGAAGAGATTTAAAAATATTTTTTGCAAATCATTTGGAGTTCGCCCTGAATGCTTATTAATTTGTCATAAATTCTTTTAAATTCTTTTGTAATCCTTTAAATTTACTCAATTCTATACTTAATTCAATTAATTTTTTCGTATTTTTAAATTGTTTTTAATACACTTTATTGTTTTTTAAATTCATCTTGATTATTTACGAATAAAAGGCTTCATTATGCAGCAATAATTCTCTTTGCGAACTTCATTATTTCTGATTATCAGTTTGGCTTAAACATTTTTTTATAGACGTCTGGACTCTAAAGTGATTACAGTTCTATTTGCACATTATTTTTTACATTGAAAATACTTGGTTTTAAAATGGCTCATTCTGAAATTTTAAAGCAAATTTTAATCTAGAATTCTTAATGCTTTTTCGAATTAAAGTTTTTTTTAAAATAGTTTACTGTGCAATAGTTGAATCTCGAAATTTTCAGTACTGAATTATAAATTTTAACTATTTCAAATTCGACTGTGTAGGTGTTAATATTTTTAATTATTCAGATATTGACGTTTGCAATTTAAAAAAAAAGTAGAATGTCTCGAAAATTGTTTAATTTATAAGAATTCAATCTGAAATTATTATATTTTCACCTTTTTCATTTCGAAATTGTGTAATTATGAATGCTTTTAACGTATAATTAAATTAAATTATTTTTTTTACTATTCAATTAATGGTTATATTATATTACAAATTGTGAAATTTTAAACCTAATTCACTCGAAACTGTTCAGTTCCATACGTTTTTATTTTGAAATTTTCAGTTGATTTGTAATAAATATGTACAATCTGGCAGGATTATTTGAAAAATTCTACGTCTTTTTCGGTAGTAAATTAATCCTATTGTTAAAAATTTTTCTTTTTTTATTTGAAAATTCATCTTTTTCGTTCATAATTCTTGGATTTTATTAAAAATTTGTCTATTTTGATAGTAAATTAATCTCTTTGTTTAAAAATTAATCTTTTTTAGTTGAAAATTCTTTAGTTTTATTAAAAATTTGTTTATTTTGGTAGTAAATTAATCTTTTTGTTTAAAAGTTATTATTTTTTAGTTAAAATTCTTTAATTTTATTAAAAATTTGTTTATTTTGGTAGTAAATTAATCTTTTTGTTTAAAAATTAATCTTTTCTCGATGAAACTCCAAGTTTTAGGGTGAGAACTCTTGAATTTCATTCAAAATTCCTCTTATTTGTTGATGATCTTGTTTTTCAAAAAATTGTTTATTTCGGTAGAAAATTAATTTTTTGTTGTTCAAAAACTCATATTTTTTAGTTGAAAATTAAACTTTTTGTTTTAAAATTCTTGAACTTTGTTAAAAAATTGTCTTTTTTGGCAGTAAATTAATCTTCTTGTTTGAAAATTCATCTTTTTAGTTGAACATTTAACCTTTTGGTTGAGAATTATTGAATTTTATTGAAAATTCTTATTTTTTTAAGCTATTACTTTGAAATTGTCTAATTTCTAAAGTTTAAATTTTTAATTATGCAAGGATTACCGTTTCTAACTGAAAATTGTTTTACCCACAAGGTTTTTTATTCGAGAATTTGACCATTCTTAACGAGTTTAATTTGAAACAAAGAGTATCGATTATTAAAAAAAAATTATTTATGCTCTGGCCTAGAATAACCAACAAAAAATACGAAAAATCATTTTAATTTAAAACCGTTTAAGTATGAAATTGATTAATTTCAACGCTTTTAGTTTTTAATAGCTAAAAATGTCAAATTAAAAATGTCCTATAATTCTGCAAATTTGTAATTATTTGATTGGGAATATTTTCAGTATAAAGTTTTCAAATAGGTTTTCTTTTTGAGTTATTTTTTTTACAATCTGGGAACATATAATATATGATAAATCCAGTTTAGAATTGTTCAATTTTGAACCTCCCTCAATTTCAAATTGAAACGATTAAAATTGGAGAAAATAGATATCTTCTGTGAAAATTTATGTGATAATCCTGTAAGTTATTCTATTTCAAGTTTCACATTATTTAATGATTTAAAATTAAAACTTTTTCGGGGATGACTGAAAAATCTCGAAAAATAAAATTCCTGACACTGTACAATTCCGGAATAATAAAATTTCCGTATGTGAACAATTAAAATGTTTTGTTATAAATACTATTTATTCGTTAATAATAAAATATTTAAATATTAGTATACCAAAATTAATTTATATTGTTAAAAATTTCGAATATTATTGTTTGGAATTAAAATTAAAATAATTGAGAAAAATTTTCATTGCGAAATATATTACTTTTAATTATTGTTATTTTGAAACCAAACCTTTATTTTAGAAACGTTTAACATTACAAACAATTTTTTCTATGCAAATTTTGGATGATTTTTCTTTTAGTAAATAAATAATATTTATAAAAAAAAATATATTGTATTATTCGGGAATTTTCCAGATCGGGTATTTTTCAGTCGTCCTCTAATTTGGCTTACAATTAGAAAGGATCCAATTTAAAATTATATATTATTAAACGTTTGCATTAAAAATAAAATGGTTGAATTTTTAATGTTTTAATTTTAAACTAATTAATTTTCATATTCTTAGAATTGTAGTGCTTCATTTTATAATTCAGTTTTGAATATTTCAAATTTCAAATTGATAATTTCCGGAGCTTTGAATATTAAGATTTAATTTATCGGTGAACTTCTTGTAAATTAGGAAAATACCATGAACTTATTTTTGAAATTGGGTTAACCACCCGGATGAAAATATATTTTTAGGCATATAAAGGGTTCTAACATTTTTATAAATTTCATTTGTTGTCTAAAAATAAATGTTGAATACGTAAATACAATTTTTTTTCTTTTTTTTTTGCAGATGATGACGCTTGTCGAAGAATACTTTTAGAGCATGAAAGGGAACGAGAAGGAAAATTAAGAGATATTGCTGCTTCTTTAACTCAACCAAGAGTCAGGAGAAGCAAACCGAGAACTTCGGAGCCAACGAGAGATGTCGTTGATGCAGCCAATGCTGCTCACCAAGACAAATTGGTTGGTTTTTAATTCATAAAAAGTTTCTATTTTATAATTAATTTTACATATATTATAAATTATAAAAAAAAGTAAAGTTCAAACGATTTTTAGAGAAAACAAATCATCTAGATTTATTTATTCATGATCTATATTTTTTTATTTAATTTTATAGACTTAATATATCAGATAAAAAAAGTTATTATTTAATGTTTAAAGATACGGGGCGATCCGGATGGCTGTGGTCTCGATATCTCCGGTACGAGGTACTCACCTACGTCTGAATTGCGGGTCGATCTTCCGGCGGAGGATTTATTAAATATAAAGAAAGGCTGGTTGCTGAAACAGGGTCTCAATAAGGTGCATTTCCACTTCCTGTATACTTTACTGACCTTCTTTCAGCCTTTTTATTAATTATTTCTGATTACATCCTTGCATAAAGTTGTTTTTCAAATCTTATTTTAAAGACTAACTTTAAAGGGTTTTTTGTAGACGCTCGTATTAAGCAGTGTCCTTAAATAACTTTTGACGTCCAGATTGTTTATCAAGAATTAGTTACCAAGCTTCAGAGCCTTGCGTCAATTTTTATTCCATTTTAAATTAAGAGTATAAAATTTATATAAGTAAAAAATGATTGTATTTTGTATCTATATTATATGTAATAATTAAAATGGAAAGCAAGGATACATTTTTTTATGTTTGTGGAAAATTTATATATTAACTTCAAATTAAAATTAAAAGTTTTTTTTTTAATCTAATTATTTTTGTTTAAGGAAGTTATTTCCGAATTTTAGCAAATCTATATGTTTATTGAAAACACCAACTTTCGATAAAAACATTTTTGTTTAAAATGGTACATCTTTTTCGAAACCTAAGTTTTTTTGTTGGTTTAAAATCACTGATTTCCCGTGAAAAACGATTAACATAACCTTAAGTTGTTCGAAAATTGTTAATCTACTTTGAAATCTAATGATTTTTTTCAATTAAATAATGCAATTTTGCGATGAAAAACAATAATTTAACATAAAAAATGTTTCAAAATTGTACATCTTTTTTTAGATTTAATTATTTTGTCTTAAATAATCGATTTTCAGTAAAATACGTTTAAATAACCTAAAATTGTTTAAAAGTGATGAATTTTTGTTCAAAAGATATCAAAGGATTTTTAATATTTTGGGTATTATTGAAGAGATTTCAATGATTTTCCAATTGATTCTAATAATTTGAAGAGATTTCAAGAAATTTAAAAAGATTTCAAAGTATTTGAAATATTTTAGTGGATTTTAAAAAATTGCAAATGTTTTTTCAAATATTTTAGGATATTTTAAATTATTCTAAGGAATTTACATGATTAGATATCTATAATTTTAAGGAATTTCAAAGGATTTGAAGTATTTTAGGTTATTTTTAAGTATGTTTAAAAAATTGCAATAGATTTTTTAACATTTAAAAAAATTTGAAATATTTTTGAGTATTTTAAAAGATTTCATTAAAAAAACACAATTTACGATGAAAAACACTTGCATAGTACATTTTTTAAAATTGTTAATCTTGTTCAAATTATAATTATTTTTGTTTAAAAATGCCATTTTTTATGTAAAACGACGGTATAACCTAAAATTGCAAAAAATTGTATATCTTCTTTGAAATTGAATGATTTTTAAATACAAATTTCAATTTCTGGTGAAAAACATTATCGTTTCTTTTTTAAATACCAATTTTAAGAAAAAAGTGCTAATATAACCTAAAGTTGTTGACAAGTAATCAATATTTCCTAAAATATAATAATTTATATTAAAAATACCAATTTTCAACGACATTAGTGTCTTTAACTTGTTATTTATAATTTTTAAATAATAGCAATTTTAAGGTAATTAGAAGTAAGTTATAAATTTGTATTTCTATCTCGAAACAATAAAAAATGCCTATTGCCGCTAAAAAATGCTGAAATAACCGAACCTCAAAAGTTGTTCAAAACTTTTGTGTCTCCGAAATCTGATATTTTAAAATTTTAAATTCCCAATTTCCAGGGAAAAGGTCATATATAAACTAAAATTTTTTAAAATTGTAAATTTTATTTTTAATTACTTTTGTTTAAAAGATTTAAAAGAGTCAATTTTCGATGCAAAATTTGAAGTATAAAAAATAATAACTGTACCTTATTTATTAAATTAATCATTAAAATAAATCGTTTCAAATAATAATATTGTAAACTTGGAAGACAACAAATTGCAATATAAAAGTCTAAAAATTTATTTTTAAAATGCATTACCACTTATTTAGAAATTGATCTTTTAGTGGAAAATGGAATTTTTTATTTGATAATTCTTAAATTTTATTAAAAATCCGTTCTTTTCGGTCGTAAATTAATCTTATTATTGAAAATTTTTCCCTTTTTATTTGAATATTCATCTTTTTCGTTCAGAATTCTTGAATCTTTTTAAAAAGTTTTGTCTATTTTGGTAGTAATCTAATATTTTTGTTTAAAAATCAATCTTTTTTAGTTTAAAATTCTTTAATTTGATTAAAATGTGTTTATTTTGGTAGTAAATTAATATTTTGTTTTAAAAAGTGATCTTTTTTAGTTGAAACTTAAAGTTTTGGGCTGAGAACTCTTGAATTTTATTTAAAATTCCTCTTATTTTTTGGTAATATTTAGGTTTAAAAAATGTTTTATTTAAGTAGAAAATTAATTTTTTTGTTTAAAAACTCATCTTTTTTAGTTGAAAATTCAACTGTTTTAGAATTCTTGAATTTTTTTAAAAATTTGTCTTTTTTGGTAGTAAATTAATCTTTTTGTTTGAAAATTCATATTTTTTAGTTGAAAATTAAACTTTTTTGTTGAGAATTCTTGAATTTGGTTAAAAATTCGTCTTTTTTGGTAGTGAATTAATCATTTTGTTTAAAAATTCTTTTTTACTTGAAAATTCAACCTTTTGATTCAGAATTCTTGAATTTTGTTCAAAATTCGTCTTTTTTGGTAGTCAATTAATCTTTTTGTTCAAAAATTAATCTTTCTTAGTTGAAAATTCAACTTTTTGGGTACAAATGCTTGAATTTTACTTTTCTGTTAGTCAATTAATTTTTTTCTTTAAAAATTCATATTTTTTCGTTAAAAATTTAACTTTTTGGTTGATCATTTATGAATATTATTCAAAATTCGATGTCTTTATAGTAAATTAATCTTAATTGCTGAAAAAAATTTTTTAGTAGAAAATTTTACCTTTTGGTTGAGAACTTTAGAATTTTATTAAAAATTGTTTCTTTTTTTGTAGTAAATAAATCCTTTTGTTTAAAAATGTTCATTTTTTAGTAGAAAATTCAACTTTTTGGTTCAGAATTCTTGAATTTTGTTAAAAATTCGTGTTTTTGGTAGTAAATTAATCTTCTTGTTTCAAAATTCAACTTTTTGGTTGATCATTTATGAATATTATTCAAAATTCGATGTCTTTATAGTAAATTAATCTTAATTGCTGAAAAAAATTTTTTAGTAGAAAATTTTACCTTTTGGTTGAGAACTTTAGAATTTTATTAAAAATTGTTTCTTTTTTTGTAGTAAATAAATCCTTTTGTTTAAAAATGTTCATTTTTTAGTTGAAAATTCAACTTTTTGGTTCAGAATTCTTGAATTTTGTTAAAAATTCGTGTTTTTGGTAGTAAATTAATCTTCTTGTTTCAAAATTCAACTTTTTGGTTATGAATTATTGAATTTGATTGATATATCCTATTTTTTGTTAGTAAATTAATCTTTTTGTTCAAAAAAGTTTATTCTTTAGTTCAAAATTCAACTTTTTGGTTCAGAATTCTTAAATTTTATTAATAATTCGTATTTTTTATAGTAAATTAATCATTTTGTTTAGAAAAATTTTTATTTGAAAATTCAACTTTTTGATTCAGAATGCTTGAAATTTGTTAAAAATTCGTCTTTTTTGGTAAAAATTTAAATGTTTGGTTGAGAATTCTTAAATTTTATTAAAAAAATTTTTTTTTGTAGTAAATTAATGTTATTGTTAAAAAATGACCTCTTTTGTTGAGAACTCTTGAATTTGGTTGGAAATTCCTTTTTTTTGGGTAGAAAATTAATCTTTTTGGTTAACGATTTAAAAATTTGGTTTTAATGTTGAACCACTTTCTTGAAAATACATTTTTTGTTTGTTGATTGAAAATTTTAGTTAAAAATTCATCTCTTCGGTTGCAAATTTAACTGTTTTTTGAAAATTCTTCTTTTTTTGCTGCTGAAAAATTATTTTGGAAATTGAATCACATAAAATGCAATTAGTCTCATTTCACTGCTTAGTCCAAAAATCACTTTTTAATTTTAATTTTTGAACGTTGTCAACGACGGGGGGGGGGGG
>NC_046664.1:45881541-45901514 GCF_010883055.1 Belonocnema kinseyi
AAAATTGCCCAAAATTGGTAACATAGTTTATGGATGATCCCCATCTACTAATGTGACGTTCCTGTCAGTTCCATTGATTTTATTCACGCCTGAAACTAAAATATATCTTTTTATTTACAAAAATGTGACTAAATTGTCTTTTTTCCAGGAATGGAACAAACACTGGTTTGTCCTGAGAGGCTGCGGCCTGATGTACTATCGAGATCCTAGTTCCGAAGATAAAGGAATCATGGATGGCGTCATCGATCTTAACACCGTGACTGCCGTTACTCCAGTCCAAGGTGTTCGAAACTACGGTTTTCAGACAGTGGTACGATTGTTTCTTATCACTTATATATTTTCCGCTCGATTACTCACCTCTCATGAAATAATCTCTCTCTCTCTCTCTCTCTCTCCTCACAAAACAGTCTTACAAAATAATGTCTTATGTTTTATTCAAAAGCCTTTGATTGACAATTCGATTTTTATCGTCCCGAGAATTTAGAGCCTACTTTGAATTAAGTATTGTCTTAAATCAGTTGGAAATGGGACTGCACTGAGGGCTTTGCACTTCAATTGAATTTACCGGATTAAGAGAAAGAAGGAGTGGCCAGGAAAAATCTATGTCAATTTCACGCTAGAGTAAATCAGATGTGTAGGGCGAAGCGAAGGTGCTGCTCTTGTCATTAAAATCGAACCTCTCTGGTCATTTGGCTTCTGTTTCGGAATTTGGATTTGAATTTTGAGACTGATTTGATGGATTTCTTTCTAGACTTGGGACGATCGTGGCACAACTATATTTTCTGCAATAACTGGAGGAATCAGGTCCAGTTGGATGTCAGCTATTAGACGAGCTGCCAATTTACCAGATCCTGAAGCTAATTTGGACTCGCAAGTTTGTCAGGAGCACCAGCAGGATGTTAATCCACAGTCACCTACTACGTAAGTTCCGGGATCTGTACAAAATTTAAATAGAATAGCGCAACCTTTATTTCATTCTTTTTTAACTATTTGAGGGCCATTCTCAACAAATTTACCACCGTAAGTCCTAGTGATTTGACACTTTTTCTTTGAATAATAGATTTTTTCCTGAAATGATCTCCTCGAATTGTCAGAGCATTTTTATATATATTAAAAAACCTGGAACTGGGAGGCAAATTATTTTTAAATCAATGAGTTTTTTTGAGAGCGTCCTTATTATTTTTTATGTATTTAATTATTTTGTTTAAAATTCGCTTTTTTTGGTTTCAAATAAATTTTTTACCTAAAAAATTAACCATTCTAATTTTTTTTTGTCAATTCAAGTATATAGTTCAAAACTCATCTATTTTGTAGAAAGTTCGTTTCTTTTTGGTTAAAAACGCAATTCTGTGGTTGACAAATAATACGTTTTATTTTAATATTCAACTATTTTGTGGAAATTTACCCTTTTTAAATTAAATTTAACTAAGATCTAAATCTACAATTTAAATATTTTATGGTTGAAATTTCAACTGTTAAATTTTTGATTGAAAATTCATCTTTTTGGTTAGAAATTTGTGTATTTTGTCACAATCCGTTCTTCTAGTAGAAAATCCAATTTTTGGTTGAGAATTCTTAAATTTTATTGAAAATTGTTTGTTTTTTTTGTAGTGAGTTATTCTTATTGTTTAAAAATTCATATTTTTTAGTTAATTCAACTTTTTGGTTAAGAATTCTTGAATTTTGTTAAATTTCGTTTTTTTCGGTAGAAAATTAATCTTTTTGGTTAAAAATTAAAAAATTTGTTTTTAATGTTAAACTACTTTCTTGAAAATGAATTTTTTTACGCTTCAAAATTTTAGTTAAAAATTTATCTCTTCAGTTGCAAATTTAACTGTTTTGTTGAAAATTCCTTTTTTTTGTTGACAATTTTTTTTGGTAATTGAAAATTTACCTAGTCCATTTTTGTATGAAAATGATTATTTTTTAAAGTAAAAACTCAACTTTCAGTTAAAAATGGAATTTTTTTCAAAATTAATATAGTTTAGTTGGAAATTCAACTTTTGGGTTGAAAGTTCTTGTATTTTGTTGGAATTTGGTTTTTTTAAATATAAAACTAACTTTTTTATTAAAATTACATAAGCTTGATTTGATAATTCAACTGTTTTGTGTAGAAAATTCTTCATTTTGTCTTGAAAATTTAATCAGTTTTTATTATAATTAAAAAAATTTTTTATTTCAAATTAATTTTTTCAACTAAAAAATTAAACATTCTATTTTTTGTTGAAAATTTAAGTATCTAGTTCAAAATTCATGTATTTTGTAGAAAGATCGTTCTTTTTGGTTAAAAATGCAATTGTGTGGTTGAAAAATAATACGTTTCATTTTAATATTCAACTATTTTGTGGAAATTTACCCTTTTTAAATTGAAGTTAACTAAGATCTAAATCTACAATTTAAATATTTTATGGTTGAAATTTCAACCGTTAAATTTTTCATTGAAAATTCATCTTTTTGGTTGGAAATTTGTGAATTTTGTCACAATCCGTTCTTCTAGTAGAAAATCAATATTTTGGTTGCAAATGCAACTGTTTGATTTAAAATTAAGATATTTAAGTAAAGAATTCAATTATTTTGTTGAAAAGTCGTCTTTTTTAATTAAATTTTACTATTTCTAATTTAAAATAAAACCATTTTTTGTTTAAAATCTTAATTATTAAATTTTTTGTTAAAAATTTATCTTTTCATGTTAAAAATTTAATTAGTTTGTGGAAAGTTATAATTATTATTAATAAAAATTCATTCCTTTGATTAAAAAGGTAACAAATTAGTTGAAAGTTCCATTTCTGGTTGAATATTAACATTATCTAGAAAATTCATATTTTCGGGCTGAAAATTGAACTTTTTGTAGCAAACTCGTCTTTTGGCTTGAAGATTCTCAACAATTTGTTTGCAATTTATTCTCTCTCTTGACTGAAAAATCTTTCTTAGTTTAAAGTTCAAATCATAATGAAAATTCGTCTTTCTTGGTCGAATGCAACTGTTTTTGATTGAAAATTAATTTTTTTTAGGTTCAAATATCAAAGACTACATTTTTCGTCCAGAATTAATCTTTTTTGGAATGGAAATTTCATTACTTGGTGGACATTAAAAATGAATTTTCTTGGCCACAGATTTATCATTTTAATTTAAAATTTACCTATTTTGTAAAAAAATGAGCAATTTTGTTGAAGATCCGTTTTTTCTTTGGCTAAAAATAATTTTTTTTACTGAAAATTAAATTACAGTTAAAACTGTAGTTAGTTTGCGGGTTTTTTTTGGTTGAGAAATTTTTTTTTCGTCTGAAAGTGTAACTATTCCAAATAAATATTTCATCATTTTAGTTAAAAATTCATACTGCCGGTTGAAAATTATTTTTTGAACAAAAAATTTAACTTAAATTTTTCAATAAAAAAATCATCTTTTTTAGTTGAAAAATCGTATTTTTAAATATAAATTAATTTTCTTGGTTGAAAATTAATCTTTTTTGTTAAAAATGCAATCATTCTAGTTAAATTGATTGGACATTGTTTTAATAACTGAAAATTCTGCTATTCTATTTTTGTTTGACAATTTAACTTTTTTATTTGAAAATTCAACAATTTCATTGGAAAATTTATCATTTTGTTTGCAAATTCGGTAGTGTGGTTAAAAATTAATTTTTTTAATGAAAATTTAACTATTCCATTTTTGAATGAAAATTTATCTTGTTTAGTCGAAACTTCAACTATACTAGGTTATTTATTTTTTTAGAAAATTCATTACTTTGCTTGACAATTTGTTTTTTTTTCAGTGATTTAATTTTTTTATCTGAAAATTTAACAATTCCATTGGATGATTTGTTTCATTTCGAATTTGAAATTTAAATTTAGAGTTGATCCGTTTTATCTCTTTTATTTAATTTTCCAGCATTAATATTAAAGTGTTATTAAGTTACATGAAAAGTATAATACACAGTAAAATTATTAAGTTAATAAATTATTTTAAAATTTCTTTTCAAATGTATAAAGAGAAAGAGTTTAGATTTTAAGTCATCAAACTAGAACGTATGCAATGTAGCTTTACAAATTCATAGTTCTAATGTTTGTACAATTTTTCAATATTTTAGTTTAAATAAATGCTCTTTTTTAAAAACTTGCATTTGAAATGATTTGTGAAATGGTTTGTTTAATTTTTATTTTATATTTGCTAATTTTGCATTCTAATTCTAGAGTGTCTATCCTACCTGGAAAACATGAAAAACTTGGAATTGTCAGGGACTTCTTATATACCTAGAAATGACAGGGATTTTTTTTAAAGTCATTAAATTTTTTTTAGAGCATGCTTCATTTTTCTTTTAATTGTAGCATTAAATTCATTAATAATTATTCTTCATTTTCAAAAATAACTTTATATTACTGTATTGAAATTTTTTTTTGAAAATTCTTTTTTGTTTGTTTTGTTTGAAATCAACTTTTTAACTGAAAATTTAACTATTTAGTTTTTGGTTGTAAATTGGTTCCTTTTGTTCGAATTCCATTATTTGTTATTAAAGATTTAAATCTGATTTAGTTGAAATATTAATTGCTATATTTTTCGTTTCGAATTAATCTTTTTTGGAATGTAAATTCCATTACTTGGTTGAACGTAAAAATCTTTTGTTAAAACTTAATTTTCTTGGTCAAAGATTCATCATTTTAATTGAATATTTACCTCTTTAGTTAAAGAATGAGCTAATTTTTTGAAAATTCGTTTTTTCGTTGGCTGAAAATAATTTTTTGTACTGAAAATTTAGCTAGTCCAACTGCAACTTTCATTATTTTGTTGAAAATTTGTTTGTTTTTTTGTTGAGAATTAATTTTTTCACTGAAAATATAACTTCAATATTTGGTTGAAAAATTATCTTTATTTGAGAATTTTGACTTTTTTGCTAGAAATTAATCTTCTGGATTGAAACATAATCTTTTTGTTGGACATTTAATGATTCTAGTTTAAGGCTCATCATTTTAGTTGAAAATTTATCTTTTTGTTTGAAAATGTAATACTTTTTTGAACAATTGTTTCGTTTTTGCTGCTGATTGTTTTTTTGTTTTGTTTTTTTTTGCCGGAAAATGCAACTATTCCAATTGAAAATACATCATTTTAGTGGAAAATTCATCTCTTTGGTTATAAATAAACTATTCTAGTTAATGATTGATCATGTCAGTTGAAAATTCATCTTTTTTGTTTAAAAATTCAAGTGTTGAAATGAAATATTGCTTGTTTTAGTAACTAATTCATCTTGTTGGTAGAAAATAAAACTGCTTGGTTCAAAGTTAAATTCTTGTTGGAAAATTAAGGTTTTTAACTGAAAAATTAAACATTCCATTTCTGAATGAAAACTTATCCTTTTAAGTCGAAAATTTCTATATTTGTTTGAAAATTAATCATTTGGTTGCAAATTCATCTGTCTTTTTGAAAACCCGAATTTCTACTTAAAATTTTAGGAATTTGAAGCGGTTTAAATTGGATTTAATATAGATCCCTTATTATTTTACCTAAATATAAATAAAATTTGTTTGAGTTATTATTTAAATTAATGGACTTTAGAGACAAATCCAAGAAATGATTAATGATGTTTTCAGTATTATTTAATTAATTTATCCTGCCAAAATATTGAAGAATATCTTCTAATATTTATTAAACTCCTAGAAACTAAAAAAACAAACACATTATTTATAATAAACTCGCTAAAAACTATACACCTGGAAAAAACCTGGAATTGTCAGGGATTTTTTCCCAGAATTAGAAGTAGACACCCTGATTTGGTTCCTGGACTGGACTAATCAATCATACAATTTTTCCAGCTCGATCACTGAACGTGAAAGGGATTCGATCGTTCCCTCGACACCATTAACACCCAGGTCCGTTCTCTTTTCCTCGGACGAAGAATACAGAACAGCTTCTGAGGGTGGAAGACGAGAATCCGGCGATTGGTCAGAAATGCCGGTCTCTCCACCTCTCACAAGAAACGGTGATTGGTCTCTCGCGCTGAAGGGATCAAACTGGTCGGATTCGGTGAAACACGAGTGGTCCGAATTGCCACCTTCTCCTCCCTTAACAAGAACAGCATTATCGCGAGTCAAAGCCAGGTCGCGATCGAGTTCGAGATCTCGAGTTTACAAGAGAAGCAGAAGCTCTCCACCGAGCTCGCGAAGAAGTACTCTGGACAGTGTTCGCTCCGAGGATTTGATGATGGCTTGTTGCGAATTGGGCGAAGATGAGGAGCAGACCAATGGTCTTATTCAGAGCAGCAATTGTTTGCCAAACAGCAATGACAATCCGTTGATTGTCGAACTGCTGGAGAGTCAAGTGACGATGCTGAGGGATCAGCTTGATAAGAATCAGTCGCATCCAAATACTTTGCTAGTCATCGTCGAGCGCCAGGAGAGCGAAATTGAGGATTTGAAGTCGCAGTTGAACACCGCTCGTACCGAAGTTGCGAATACGGAGAAGGAGTTGTCGAGGCTGCGGCAGCAGAAGGTGGAAGCTAATTTGCGGGAGAAGCAGATTGAGGAGTTGCTGAATACGATAGAGAGGACGGAGCAGATGAGGAATAAGGACCTGGAGGACTTGGAGAAGGTGAAGAAATTGTATAATAGGGACAAGGAGGTTCTGGAGTGCAAATTGTTGGAGACGGAGGCTATTTTGAGGGAAACTAGCGAGAGGCGTGAGATGATTACGAAGGAACTTACGACGAGTCACAGGACTGTTGAACATCTGCAGGCAGAGGTCACGTCCTTGGGTGATAGGTTATCACAAGGTTGGTATCAATACAAAAAATTTATTTATATTTACAGAGCTCGAATCGACTTTTTTCCGTTTTTATTGGAAGTTAATAATAGTGTAGTAATATTGTAATAAGTAGAAATGTTTACATAAATCATAACGAATTAATAAACAATAAATATTGAATAATAAATACAGGTATAAATTCATATTTTCAATCATTTTGCAAAGATTGCACTAATTTCATAAATATTTTCAAATATTTTCTGATACATTTCAAAGATTGCACAAATGTTTCAATGATTTCACAAATATTTCATTGATTTACCCTAAATTTCAGTAAGATTTCAATGATTCCAAAATATTTCACGAAGATTTCAATGTCTTTGCAGACTTCAGAAAAATTTCAATGATTTCCCAAAAATGTTATCATTATTTGAATTATTTTCCCTAAATTTCACAAGTATTTCTATCATTTCCCAAGGATTTAACCAAAATTTCAATGATTTCCCAAAAATTTCATTATGATTTAAATTATTTTCCCTAAATTTCACAAGGATTTATATGATTTCCTAAGGATTTAACAAAGATTTCAATGATTTCCCAAATATTTCATTGTGATTTTAATTATTTTCCCTAAATTTTACCAGGATTTCTATGATTTCCCGAGGATTTCACAAAATTTCAATTATTTCCTAAGGATTTCACAAAAATTTTAATGATTTTCAAAGTTTTCAAAAAGATTTCCATGGTTTTCCAAAGATTTCACAAAAATTTCATTGATTACCCTGGATTTCTCAAAGATGTCAATGATTTCCCAAAATTTTCTTAGTGATTTTAGTGATTCCCAAAAAATTTTACGAAGATTTCAATTATTTCCCCTAAATTTCCTTAGGATTTCAATGATTTCCCAAAGATTTCACACAAATTATAATGATTTTCTAAACACTTCACAAAGTTTCCAATGATTTCCCAAAGATTTAAAAAAGTTAAAAGGTTTTTAAACGATTTCATAGTATTTCAGAAAGGTTTCAAATATTTGGATGATTTTAAATGAATAGAAAAGATTTCACAAATATTTCAAAGAATCATAAGGATTTCAATAGATTTTAAGAATTTAAAGATTTCAAAAAAGGTAAATTACACCAAATTTCAAATATTTTAAACAATTTCAAAAGGTTTTAATAAACTTGAGAAGATTTCCAAAGATTTTAATGATTTTAAACGAAAACAAAAAATTTGCATAAACAAAGATTACAGAAAGATTTCACAAATATTCCAAAGGTTTCAAAAAATTACAAGAATTTTAAAGGTTTTTCCAAAATTATTAAAGATTACAAAGATGTCACAATTATTTCAAATATTTTAAAGATTTCACAAATATATCAAAGATTTCATAAAGATTTCAAACTCAAAGATTTCAAAAATGGTACAGTATACCAGATTTCAAAAAATTTTAAAGATGTTAAACGAATTTAAGTTTGTTTAGAGAATTTCAAAAGACTTCAAAGATTTTTAAAATATTTCAAACATTTCAAAAAGATTTTAAAACTTTCAGAAGGTTTCAAAAATTTTAATGATTTAAAAAATGGAGTAAATCAGATTTCTAAGATTTCAGAACATTTCAAATATTTGCAGTGATTTCAATTTTTTTTAGAAGACTAAAAATTTTTAAATATTTCAATATGTTAAAGATTTTATAAAAATTTCATAGAGATGTCAAAAGAATACCAGAATTTTGAGAAGGGTGCAGTTCATCAGGTTGGAAAGATTTCAAAACATTTCAAAAGTTTTACGTAATCTTAAAGTATCTAGAACATTTTAAAAGATTTCACAAAGTTTAAAAATTGTTCAATAATCTGAAACGAATACAAAAGACCTCACAAACATTAGGAAAAATCCATAAGGATTTTAAAAGATTGCAAAAATGGTACCTTACACCAAAATACAAAACATGTCCAAGATTTTAAACGAGTACACATTTTTTTTAGAAAATTTCAAAATATTTCAAAAAATTTTCAATTATTCTAGTGATTTGAAGTAAATACAAAAGATGTAGGAAAGATTTCACAAGTATTTCTAATTATTTATAAGCATTTGACAATATTTAAAGAATTTTACAAATCCAAACATATAAAAGATTTAAGAAAATTTCAAAGATTTTAAACGATTTCAAATTATTTCACAAAGATTGCAAATATTTTAATGATTTTAAACTAATAAAAAAGATTTCGGAAGGATTTCCACAAATATTTCGAAGACCTCATAAGGGTTTCAGAAGATTTGTAGAATTTCAAAGATTTAGAAAAGGGTACAGTACACCAGATTTCATAGACTAAACAATTTCAAAAGGTTTCAATAAATTTGAGATTTCAAAAGAATTCAATAATTTCAAACGAACATGCAAGATTTCACAAAGAAAGGCTAAAGAAACATTTCACATATATTTCAGATTTCAAAGATTTTACCAAAGTTTGAAAAGATTTAGAAAGATTTTCACAAATGTTTCAAAGATTTCATCAGAATTTTCATACAGATGTCAAAAGAATATTAGAATTTCAAAGATTTCAAAAAGGGTACAGTACGCCAACATACAAAACAGTTCCAAGATTTTAAACGAGCTCATATTTTTTTTTAGAAAATTTCCAAATATTTTAAAAACAGTTTCAGATATTCCAGTGATTTCAAATAAACACAAAAGATGTAGAAAAAGTTCACAAGTATTTCAAAGAATTTAGAAGAATTTCAAATGATTACAAGAAATTTGGGAAGATTTAAAAAGATTGACAATGATTTCACTCGAAACTAAAGTTTTCATAAAGATTGAAGAAAGATTTCACAAATATTTGAAAGATTTTATAAAGGTTTAAAAAAATGTCACAAAGAATTCAATTATTTCAAAGATTTAAAAGTATTCCCAAAGATTTCACAAAGACGACTTGTGTTCGAAAAAAAATTAAGAATTTGTTACTTTATGGTTTTGCTTTCTTTAGAAATGATTGGCCAATAAATGTTTCACCTTTTAAATGTATAATAAACGGTTATTTCATTACTTGATGTCAAAAAAGAAGACAGAAAAACTTTATTTCCTGACCTAGAAGACCTGGAAAGATCTTGAATTTCGTACCAAGAAATCGCATGAGAAATTCAAGCCCCATATTTCCTTCAAACTAATTATTGACTGATGTCCCTAATTTAAAATTTTGATTTCAGGAATAGAAGAAAACGATCGTCTCTACACCAGAGTGAGAGAACTCGAAGGAAAGAGCAGCCTCTCCGCAATCCGAGAGCGAGGCCGAAGTTTCGATTCGCTGAGCGATTTGACAAACATCGACCTGGATCTGGATCTAAACACCTTGGACAAAGAACGCGTGATGGAAGAGTACGAAGAACTTCGAGGACGATTCGAGAAAGCCATCCTCGAGATTCGCGCGATGCGAAAGGAACTCCGAGAAGCTCACGCGACTCAAGACGCTCTAGAACTCGAGATATTCGCCCACAAGCAGGAATCCGGAAGGTCGAACGAGACCAATCAAGCTCAATTGCAACTCATGGCAGCCAGAATCCAAGACCTGACAAACAAGCTAGCCGGAAGTGAGAAACAGGTGAGGACTCTCAAACAAAAGCTCACCAAGGCTGAAGCCCGCGACAAAAGGCGCTCGCTCTCTCTAAAAGGAAGAGAGTCCTTCCAAATAGCTCAAGAAGTGGAGGACAAAATTCTCGACCTCGAGAGTAAAATCTGTGCGATTGAACGCGGAAAGAGCGTCAGTGCTCCAGCTTCTGGCATCAGTTCAAAGGAGTCAAGTCCCAATCCAAAGAAGGAAAGAAGGCGAGAGCATAGGAGTTTGGACAGAGCCAGACTCCGTAGAAAGTCACTCGACAGTGCAACGAGTTCAGAACCAATGAAGGTTCTCATCAGACTCAGCACTCTCGAAACTAAAGTAGCCAGTGTTGCCGAAAACCTCGCGAGTGATGCCGAAAAGGACTCGAGCGAATGTAGCGAAGCTAGCGCCTCATCAACGAGTGAAGTCTCCCTCGAAGTTTTGTCTAGACTCAAAAAGCTAGAAAGAGCTGTGGCGAAATCGAAGCGAAGACTCGAAAAGTGTCTGGGATCGACTCAAGCCGAGGAGAAGGCAGAGAAGTGTCTCCGGGCCGTGAACGATATTCTCGACTCGTGTCTCGAGTGCAAGAAGAACCAAGCCAACTCTCAAGTGACTGAGTCAGTAGGCGTAGTAGTCTCTAGGCTAGAAATTATTCTTAGGGATAAGATGTGCGAGCTAATGAAGCGACGGCAGTTGCTTGCGCAGAATGGAGAGCTCACCGAGAAAGAAAAGGCGAAACTGATCGCCGAGAGGGTGGCCTTCGAGAGTGTCATTCTCCGACAGATCAAGTGTGCAATGTCGAGGACAACGGACAAGAGTCTCGTCTTGAGCGAATTGGTCGAAACTAGTCAGCTTATTTCAAATCTAAAATGTAAGGTCTATGGAACTAAGCCCAAAACGTACCAAAACACGAGTTTTATACAGTATCTCACGAGAGTTTTAGCGAATAAGTTGTTACTGGTAGCTCCGAAGACAGAATCAAAGGAAGTCTTGGCCGCCCAGGCGGAGAGTCTCAGCTTCCTTTTGCAAAAGCAGAAGGAGATCAACGAGATTGTTCGCAGGTTCAAGGACGCGAAATTGAAACAACTCGCGGAAGCATTAGCGACGGAGACGCTGAGTTTGTCGGAGCAGGAGGAACTGAGTCAGGTTGTCAGCTCGAGTAGAAAATTAGTCGAGGATCGAAGAATCCGAGAAGCTTGGGCTATGGCGCAGGAAACTGTTAGTAAGGAGCTCGTCCAGGCGGAGATTTCCCACTTCATCGTGCGATGTGGACAGATTTACGAGCAGAATATCACATCATTCACGGACAGCTGTTTGATCTTTGACGAGTCGGAGAGGGTGACTCTTGAATCATGGGCTGATAAGGCGCAGGCGAAACTGAGAGAAGAGATGGAGTATTCGATCGAAGAATTGACTGGAATTTATGAGGAGTCGCTGAGGAGGATGAGGAAGAATAAAACGAAGGTGGAGTCGAAGAACGAGTCGAGGGAGTTGCTGACTGACTACGCGGATGTTGTAGCGCAAAAGGCTTTGATTGATGCGAGAATATTTTTACTCCAGGATAACTCGCGGCAGAAAGTGTCCTTCACGGGAAAGACTTTCGTTTCTAGTCTGATTCAACACGAAGATCTACTCTCGAGTGTCCTCGAGGCGGATTCCAAGTTTGAAAGTAGCCCAATTCTGGACGCGGAGTACAGTTACCTTTATCAGCAGTTTTCGAAGGAGTGCGAAGAGAAGATATCCGGTAATCAGAGATCCAAAGAGCAGCTGAAGAATATCACTCACTCGTTGATTTGCATGGAAGAGGACCTCGCAGGTTTGAAGATGTCTATGCGGGATAATGGGAAAGGTCTCGATTGGCCCAAATCAATCGCGATTTCCGATTGGACGAGTGTTTGTCAGAAGTGTTCGGAGCTGAGGGAGCAGATCAAGAGAATCAGTGATTACATGAAGAATAGATCCTGCAAGCAGTGTGAAATGCTGCAGAATAAAATTCAGCGATTGAATTCTGAGCACAAGATGGAATTGGAGGAGATGATGAAGAATCAGGAGAGGGATTTGATGGATATTAAAGGTGAGTGGGATAATCAGCGGCACTCGATGACTTCGCAGTATGAGCAGGAAGCTGCGAGTTTGCGGGAAAGGGCGAGAAAGTTGGAGCATCGATTGAATGCGATGGACTCTGAGCACTCGGCTCATGTTAATGAATTGCGAGCTGCCTATCAGAGATCGATAAATACAGAGTTGGACACTGATGCGGAAACTAGGAAGAGATACAAGGAGGAAATTAAACAGCTGAGGGGACTTTGTGAGAAAGGATTGTTGGCGATGGAGAATTCGCACAGGAGAATTATAGCGGAGATGGAGGAGAAACATAAGCAGGAGTTGGAGAGCTTGCGGGTGGAGAAGGAACAGGCGCTTTCGGAAGAAACTCAAGCTACTTTGGCTGCTTTGGATGCCATGAGGAAGGCTCATGAGCACGAGGTGCAGAAGGAAATTGCTAAATTTAAACAGGAATTTCTTAAGCAGGTGCAAGCGAGGGAAGATATTGGTGTCATGCACAAGGAACACGAGTAAGTTTTTTTTTTAAATCAATTTTGATTTTTAGAGTAAGATTGAGAATGAAAATGGTACTTATAACTCCACATCTTCCTTGTTGGCAAAGTAATTGTTTAAAATGATATACTCGTTTTATGGTAATTGACTTTGAGTGATGAGAATCTGCTGTAAGAGAAATTCTTAGAGAGCAGGGCCTATAATATTGCGTAGACTAAAACATTTTGTGTAGTAGGGATTTAAAAGTTAGTCTGTAATCAAAAAGTGTGTAGTGCGAAATTAGATTTATTTTCGAAGAAAAAATTCCAGTTTTCTAAAGTAATATTGGGATAGCATTAAAAATGAATCCAAATTTCTATTTGTTTATCGCTAGCTTTGAAGTCTCTGCCCCCTTTTTTGGTTGAGAGTACATCTTTTTGGTTTAAAATGTTATTTTAGTGGAAAATTCAACTGTTTTCTTCAAAATTCATCTTTTTGGAAAATAAAATTAAAATAACTTGGTAACAAATTATCTTTATGTTGTAAATTTCTAATTTCGGGTTGAAAAATTTCACTGTTTTGTAAAAAACTTAAATATTTTGTTGAAAATTGATCTTTTGGTAAAAATTTGATATTTTTTTCGGTTCAAAGTGCATCTGCTTGGTGAAAGATGATTCTTTTTTGGTCGGAAATTTAACTACTTGGCTGAGAGTTAAACTATTTAGTTCATTTTTTTTGTTGCTTGAAGATATAATTCTAGTTGAAAATTCATTTCTTTGGTTGTGAAATGTACATTTTTGTTCGAAATTCATCTTTTCTATTAGAAAATTAATCTTGTTCGTTACAAATTTTGCCATTATTTTTTTATTTTAGAATTCATCTCTTTGATAAAAAATGTTATTAAAATGTTTAAAAAAATTGTATTTTCATATAAAGTTCAACTCATTGGTTGAAAATTAACTATTTTGTTTAAAATTCATAATTTCGGGTTGAAAATTCTACTGTTTTGTAGAAAATTCATCTGTTTGCATTGAAAATTCTTGATATTTTCTCATTCTTCGCAAAAAAAATCTTTTTTGGTTAAAAACTTTATTTTTTTTTGTTTGAAAATATATCTATTGGTAGAAATTTGATCTTTTTTTGTTGAAAAAAGGAACAGCTTGGCTGATAATTTTTTTTTGTTTGGAGCTTTATCTACTTGGCGAAGAGTTGAAGTACTTTGTTAAAAATTCATTTTTTCATTAAAAATTCATTTTTTCATTAAAAATTCATTTTTTCATTAAAGATCCATCATTTTAGTTGGAAATGCATCTCTTTTTTGTAAAATGTAACTATTTTGTTGAAAATGATTATTGTTTGGTAGAAAATTAATTTTTTTTTTAAATTCAATTGTTTTGTAGAAAATTGAACAATTTGGTTGACATTTTCTTCTTTTTTGATTAAAAATCTTTCGTGGTTGAACATTCAATGAATATACTGAAAGTGCATCTTTTTTGGTAGGAAAGTAAGTTTTTAGTTGGAAATTGATGTTTTTTGGTTAGGAATTCATATTTTTAGTTGGAGATTTATCTCGATGGTTGAAAATGTAACGATTTTGTTGAAAATTGCTCTTTTTGGTAGAACATTAAACTTCTTGTTTGAAAATTAATTATTTTGGTCGAAAATTCCTAAATTGGAGATGAAAAGTTCACTTTTTTGTAGAAAATAAGTCATTTTTTAAATTGAAAATTGGACAATTTTGTTGATTTTTTTTCTTACTTGATTAATAAATATTTTTTGGTTAAAAATTTTAATATTTTGTTGAAAATTTATCTTCATTATTTTTTGTTGAAATTTCAATTACTTGAC
The DNA here is from genome assembly GCF_010883055.1 of Belonocnema kinseyi. Taxonomy (NCBI): domain Eukaryota; kingdom Metazoa; phylum Arthropoda; class Insecta; order Hymenoptera; family Cynipidae; genus Belonocnema; species Belonocnema kinseyi. Next base: position 45,896,253 of record NC_046664.1, read on the forward strand.
TGGGAGTTGCTATTTTGTTAAAAATTCTTTTTTTTTTGTTAAAGATATAACATTTTAGTTGAAAATTAATCTTTTTGAATAAAAATTCATATTTTTTATTGCAAAGTCTGCAGTTATGTTTTTATTTGAGAACTCTTGTTTTTGATTAAAAATGTTAATTTTTGGTTTATAATAAATGATTCTGTTTAAAGGTTTTTTATTTTCGTACAAAGTTCAACTTTTTGTCTGAAAATTAACTTTTTAGTTCAAATTCATAATTTCGGGTTGAAAATTCTACTGTTTTGTAGAATATTCGTCTTTTTTTTTTAATTGAAAATTGAACTATTCAGTGGATATTTTTTTCTTTCTTGGCAGAAAAATATATTTTGGTTGACAATTTTTATATTTTGTTGAAAATTGATCTCTTTTGGTAGAAATTTGATTTTTTCAGTTAAAAATGCAACAGTTAGGTTTAAAATTAACTTTTTTGTTCAAAATTAATAATTTCCGGTTGAAAATGTTGCTGTTATATAGAAAAATGATCTTTTTGCTTTAAAAATTAAATAATTTAGTTGATATTTTTTTTTCTTGACAGAAAAATCTTTTTTGGTTAAAAGTTTAAATATCTTGTTGAGAATTTGAAAATTTTCTTAAAAACTGATTTCATCAGGTAAAAATCTTATCTATTTTGTTTAAAACTGCAACAGTTTGGTTGAAAATTAATCTTTTTTGTTTTAAACTTTAACTAATTTTGGCTAAAAGATGAAGTACTTTGTTAAAAATTCATTTTTTTCCTGGCATATTCATCATTTTAATTATAAATTTAACTTTTTGTTTGAAAATGTAACTATTTTTTTCGAAATTTGTCTTTTGGGTAGAAAATCAATTTTTTGTTGGAAATTCTTAATTTTCGGTTCGAAAATTCAATTGTTTTGTAGAAAATTGAGCAATTTGGTTGAAATTTTTTTTTCTTGGCTAAACAATCTTTTTTGGTTGAACATTCAACGATCGTGTTGAAAGTGAATCTTCTCTGGTAGACATTTTTCTATTTTTTAGTTGAAAATTGAGTTTTTTGGTTAGGAATTCATCATTTTAGTTGGAAATTTATCTTTATGGTTTAAAATGTAACGATTTCGTTCGAAATTTGTCTTTTGGGTAGTAAATTAACCTTTATAGTTAAAAATTCATCTCTTTAATTTCTATTGTCTTAAAAATGGAAAACTGGTACTCCAACAAAAAATAATTTTCTTCAAATGAATTTATTCCTTTATTTTCGTGAAAAATCTCCCTATTTCTCCTGTTTTTAGAGCATTTGGGCCTATAAAACCTGTTTTATCTATACAGTTAAAAAAAACATTTCAATTAGTATACTTTTACTTGTCTCTTCCAGATTTGTTCAACACAATGGAACTATTGTCCAAACTTCCAAGATCTGTTTATTTCGAATTAGCAACCCCAAAATAAGTCTTGAACTTGTAGGTTTTTGAATATTTTGGTTAGATGATTCTCATACGGTCGAGAACAATTGCTGTAAACCGAATATCACGTCTTGAACGATTACTTTGGCAATTAAAAATGAAGGAAACGGTATTATAAAAGCATCATTTATATTTAGGGAAGAAATGGAGGAAATCAAACAAGAAATTTTGTCTCTGTCTTCAAAGTACTCTTCGAAATGCGTGGAATCAGCAGCTCTGGAAGAAAAGGTCGGTTCCCTAACAAAGCAAGTAACCCAGGCACAGCAACACATCAAACAGCTGGACGTGCGGAATAAGCAGTTGCGTGCCCACCTAGTTTTAGAGACGAACGATACGAGCATCAACGACACTTTGCAACTTCTAAGGGGTAGAGATAAGGAGATAACCGAGCAGAGAGAGGAAATTCATCGACTGCAGCAACAACTCAAGGTAAAACTCGTCTGCAATTTTCCCATTTTCATTATTTTTAGACAGTAGAAGTGGTTAACAGTGCATATTAATTCTTAACTCAGCTGCAATGGCATATTATGGTGTTTCTGGGCTTTCACCGATTTCCACATTTATTTTAGAACTGCACTTTTCTCATGTCAATCGACATCTTCTCTTCTGAAATACTTTCTCGAAGTGGAGATCTCGATTTTATTGGAAGCTGAACGTAGCAATAGTAGTGTGCACATTGTGGTTGTTTTTTTTTTTTTTTAGTCAAGATATTTTCTTTAACAAGAGGATTTTTGTTTGGTTTGTTCAGTATTTATTAGGGTTGTTCCTTTTTTTTTGGTGACATTCGGCAATTTTGTAGTATGGTCCAATTTTTGAAGATAAAACACAGAATTCAATTAAAGAAGTCAAATGAAGATATGACATTTTGCTATGAGAGAATGACCTAGACTGGGCAAAGATGTTTTTATCGAAACGTCTGTTTTTTTTAGGGAAAAAGGTCCAAAATATAGAATTGAATACGATTGTTTTTGACTATTTTATGATTTTTGTTTTTGTTGAAAATTGCCGAACATAAGAAAATAAGAAGGATGGTAATTTAATTTTAACTTTTCGTTTTTAAAAGTATCCTGATTTTGTTTGTTCTAATTTTTAAGATGAAATCTTCCAATTTCATATGATCGCAGTACAGGAGGTTTCCAACAATTGTTTACAAATTTTTTCAATTTTGTCGACCGTGTAGTGAGTTATAAATTTCGACAATAAATCAGCAATTAAAACAAAAAAGTGATTTTCAGAGAAAGTGTTGAAATGTGCATAATTGAATTTGATGTGACAGTTAATCCGGATATTATTTCAGTTTGAAACTAAGAAAGGTGCGTCTTTAACCAATAATGGAATAGTTAAACTTTTAATTGAAAAAATAATCATTTTAAATTCTTAAAAAATAATTTACACAAAATAGTTTATTGGCTTTCCTAAATTTTTTAACTTTTAAGACAAATTGACGAATTTGCTATACAAAAAAGTTGAACTATCAAATAAAAAATATGAAATTTTGATAAAAAAAGTTCATTTTATACCAAAAAAGATTAATTTTTAACAAAATAGTTTAATTTTAACTAAAAGTTGAATTTTTACTTAAAAAATAACCATTTTCGGCCAAAAATGGAATAGTTAAATTTTCAATTACCAAAGTAATTTTTCAAACAAAAAAAGGGAAATTTTAACAAAGCAGTTCAATTTTCAACCAGGGATGAATTTTTAATTAAAATTTTGAATCGTCATCGAAAAAATGCACTTTTGGGAAAGTAGTTCGACTATAAAATGTAGTTGTTAAATTCTTATCCAAAAAATGAATTTTTAAACAAAAAAAATTAATTTTCTACCGAAAAAAAAGAATTTTTAACCGAATTTAAGAATTATTAACCAAAAAATTGAATTTCCAACTAAAAAATATCAAACTTGCAAAAAAAATTAATTTACTACAAAAAAAAAAATTTCCATAAAGTTCAAGAGTTTTCAACCAACAAGTTAAAGTTTTAAGAAAGAAAAAAACAAAAATGTTGAAGAAAGTAGTTCAAATTAAAAATCTAATTTTTGCATGTTTAACGAAACAGATGAATTTTTAAATGAAAATATTAAATTTCTACGGAAAACACCATTTTTTGACCCAATTCAAGAAGTATCAACCAAAAAGTACCATTTTCAACTAAGAAAGATACATTTTTTAAACAAAAAGATTAATTTACTATCATAAAAGAAGAATTTTCAATCAGATTGAAGAATTCTTAACTAAAGAGTTAAATTTTCAAAGATTAATTTTCTACCGAAAAAAAAAAAAAAAATTTAACCGCACTTAATAATTCTTAACAAAAAAGTTGAATTTCCAACTAAAAAATATAAAATTTCAAAAAAATTTAATTTATAAAAAAAAACAATTTTCCATAAAGTTCAATAGTTCTCGATCAACAAGTTGAAGTTTTAAGAAATAAAGAAAAAAAACAAATTGTTTAAGAAAGTAGTTCAACTTAGAAATCTAATTGTTGCATTTTTAACCAAACAGATGAATTTTTAAATGAAAATATTAATTTTCTACCGAAAACACCATTTTTTGACGAAATTCAAGAATTATCAATCAAAAAGTAAATTTTTAACTCAGAAAGGTAAATTTTTTAACCAAAAAGATTAATTTACTATAAAAAAGGACGAATTTTGAATCAAATTCAAGAATTCTTAACTAAAGAGATAAATTTTCAATAAAGAAAGATGAATTTTTATATAAAAAGATTAATTTACTACCATAAAAGATGGATTTTCAATTAAATTCCAGAATTCTGTAACAAAAAGTTTAATTTTCAACTAAAATAGAAGAATTTTGAAACAAAAAGATTGGTCTAATACAAAAAAGACGAATTTTCGATCAAATTCAAGAGTTCTCAAACAGAGAGTAACGTTAAAACTAAAAAAACATTAGTTTACTACAAAAAATACGAATTTTTAACAAAATTCAAGAATTCTTAACCAAAAAGTTGAATTTTCAACTTAAAAAGAAGAATTTAAAAAAAAAGATTAATTTATCACCAAAAAATTGAAGTTATAACTAAAAACGATGAATTTTTAAACAAAAAGATTAATTTTCTACCGAAAAAACGAATTTTTAACCAAACTTAATAATTCTTAACAAAAAAGTTTAATTTCCAACTAAAAAATATATAATTAAAAAAAAAATGAATTTACTACTAAGAAAAAAACAATTTTCTATAAAGTTCAATATTTCTCGACCAACAAGTTGAAGTTTGAAGAAATAAAGAAAAAGAAAAACAAATTTTTTAAGAAAGTAATTCAACTTAAAAATCTAGTTGTATCATTTTTAACCAAACAGATGAATTTTTGAATGAAAATATTCATTTTCTACCAAAACAAAATTTTTTTACCAAATTCAAGGATTACCAACCAAAAAGTTAAATTTTCTACTAAGAAAGATAACTTTTTTAAACAAAAACATTTATTGACTACAAAACAAAGGACGAATTTTTAATCAAATTTAAAAGATCTCAAACAGAAAGTTGAAATTACATACAAAAAAGGTGAATTTACTACAAAAAGACGAATTTTTAACAAAATTCAAGAATTCTTAACCAAAAAGTTGAATTCACAACTAAAAACGATAAATTTTTAAGCAAAAAGATTTATTTACTACCAAAAAATAAGAATTGTTAAGAAAATTCAAGAATTCTCAACAAAAAAGTTTAATTTTCAACTAAAACATACATTTTTAAACAAAAAGAATAATTTTTTACAAAAATTACCAAATTCTAAAAGTTTAATATAAGTTTAGCGTTATTTTTACTGGTGCCCCCCCCCC
>NC_046664.1:45901524-45907645 GCF_010883055.1 Belonocnema kinseyi
CCTCCCACTCGTTACCAACCGTAGGTTTTGTGAGACCGCCCACCCTGCTATAAATAGTAACTTAGTTTATGGTCGATCCCTTTGTAAAACTTTAAATATTTTTTTTCAAGTACTATATAATTCTGGAGACCTTCAAATTAAAATTATTCATCTATTTGCAGGCTTGAATTTGAAAGAATTTTGAGAAAAAAATTTAAAAGTCAAGTCCTTTTAGTAAATTTCTTCTAGTTTCACAAACCTATAAATTAATTAATTTTAGTAAAATACATCGAATCCACTTTTAAATACTTTCAGTAGGATCCTTTTTCAAAATTTTGTTCGAGCGATATATTTTTTCTTCTGATTATAGTAATCGTATCCCTCTGTATCCTTTTTTATTTTTTGTAATGCCAAAGCAGCCATAAAATATCTTTTTGTTTAACTTACATAAGTTAATCTCTTTTTTTAACAATTCCATATAAAATATTAGACAATATCTTCTGTGTACCTTATTTATATCTGAATATTCAACATCTTAAAAATCTTCATCTTTCGCGAGGATTTTTACGAGAAAATAAAGCGATTTCTCATTAAAATTTCCAAGTTTTCCAAAAAAAATTAAGAACCTTACCATTTATCTAGATTTTGCTCTATTTTGCTCTATTTTGCTTTTGCACTAGCACCTAATGCAAATTTGATCTTCGCGTTAGTAAAATGCCATAACATGCGACTGCGGATTACGATTTAACAGCAAGTTAACTCATTAGCCGCACTGATATTTCCATATTTCACTAACAGCATGGGGACGCCCCTCGTGAATCGTCCGGTGTTTCATCGAAATACTCTTCGCTAAGCTACTCGCCATCAGACTCGCCACAGAGAACGAAATCTAGTCAGGAGCCTCTTCGAGCGAGTAGCGAGGAACTGAAATTAAGTAGTGAGCGCCAGAGCAACTCTCTTTTGTCGACGAGAAAGTCTCTTGCAGAGGAAAAGCCGAGTTCCTTTTCGTATAAGCTTGAGAGAATTAAATCCATCTCTTTGCCCTACTCGACTGATCTTGGCAAACCGGCGAGTAGCTCTGGTGTCTCATCGAAAGATAAAAAAGAAGCGAGGCTGGGCCAAAATAACCAAGAGCGAAATGGTCTGGCCACTCCACTTTGGGACAGTTTGAGGACGAGAAGCGGCCTTCCTCATCAGTATCAAGGTACAGAAGAGAGATAAAAGGACAGTCAGACACCTTGAGGAAAAATGGTGGTGGTGATTTTGTTTAAATTAATGCTGGAGAAACTTTATTGTTCGGAAATGTTGGAAGAAAAACATTTTGTTATTAGAATTTAGTAGATAATTTCGGAGAACTCCTAAATTCCTTCCATATAGACGTCGAGATTATTTCACAACTCAAGTGGTTCGTATCCGTGCTAAGTTTCCAGAATATTCTTGATATCATAAAATGATATGGCGCAGGTGAAAATGCAAGGACAAATATAAATATTGCCTTGGAAATTTTTACCCAAAATGTTTCATTGGAATGATTCGTTTTTTATAATTACAAAGTATAATTTGATTGCGTTATCGAAAAAGTTCTAGAAACTTAGTACGGGCGCGAACCACTTGAGTTCTGGAATGGGGAAGTTTGCCAATCACCAGAGTGCGCGATCTGTTTGGGTCGATGTTCTGCGAAAATTTAAATGTAATAAATGAAAAATAGCTTTTTTTATACAAATTATTAATTGAAGTTTATAATTCATTTGTAAAATAAATGAGAAGGTTATGTAATTCAATTTGAAGAGAAAAAATTTAATATTTTAATAACTGGTTACTTTTTCTTGCGAAGTTCTCAATTTTACAAACATGCCATTATTGTCTACTGAAAAAATTGAAAGTGCGTGTTTTGATAAAATTTTTTATTTTTTTCACAAATAGTCGAATTTTTAACTAATAAAGATACATTTTTAACCAAAAATGAAACAATTAAATTTTCAAACAAAAATGAAATAGTTCCATTTCCAACCAAAATGATGAGTTTTGAAACAAGAAGAATAAGTTTTTAATAAAAAACAAATTTTTAACAAAATACAGAAATTTACAATAAATATTAAAAGTTATAATTAATAAACAGATAAATTTTCTACGAAAAAAAAACGAATTTTCAACAAAATTGATCAATTTTCAGCAAAAAAATTTAAAAGAAAATGGAATAAAGAAATTTTTAGAAAAAACAAGTGAATTTTTAACAATATAGTTCAATGTGAAACAAAAGAAGGGAGTTTTTAACTAAACCAAAAAATATTTTCAACCAAAGATGGAGTAGTTAAATTTTCTGCAAAAAAAAATAATTTTCAACAACCAAAAAACGGTTCTTTCCATAGAATAGTTGAATTTTAAGCCATAGAGATGAATTTTCTACTAAAGTAATTAATCTTTAACAAAAAAAATTACTTCTCAACAATTTAGTATAACTTTAATAAAAAAAATGAATTTATAACAAAAAACTGAATAGTTTGGTATTCCTACGTAAAAAATTTTAATAATAAAAAAATATACTTGAATTTAAACAAGAAAGACGTGTTTTAAATATAATACTTTTTAAAAAATAAATTATCGAAAAAACATCAATAAAATAGTTGAATTTTTATCGAAAGAAATGAATTTTACAGATATAAAAAAAATGTTAACCAAAAATGAAATAGTTTAATTTTGAGTTAAAAAATAAATATGCACCAAAAAAAGAAGGTTGGAACAAAATACTTAAATTTTCGACCAAAAATAATGATTTTTCAAACCAAAAAATGCATATTCAAAAAAGAAAATGAATTTTGTATCACAAAGTCGAATTTTCAACTGAAAAAATAATTGTCAACGAAAAAAAATATTTATAACAAAGTAATACAAATTTTTAAAAGTATTTGCATTTTTAACCAAAGAAATTAATTTTTAAATAAAATACATTCATTTTCAAAGAATTTTCTAAAGAAAATATCAATTTTAAACATGTAGTTGGAATTTTAACTGAAAAGATCAATTTTAGAGAAAAGAAAAACGAATTTTAGAAAAATTTGTTAAATTTACAATAAAAAAATAATGCTTTTGTCAAAAACATTCAATGTTAAGCATCAAAATTAATGTTCAGCCAACGCAGATAGATTTTCGATCAAATATATTAATTATCATCTAAATGGAAATTTGACAAGTTAAATTTTCAGTAAATTATTTTTTTAAGAAAAAAACGGATTTTCATAAAAATAGTTTATTTTAAACCAAAGAAATGAATTTCCAACAACAACGTAAACTGTAATAATTGACATTTCAACCAAAAAATATTTTTAATTAAAAGCCGCTGAATTGAACCAAAAAGAACAGATTTCCAACAAAGCATGTAATTTTTCAAGTAAAAAAAAAAATTTTCATCTCAAGAGAAGAAATTGCAACCGAGAACATTTGAATAAAGAAGAGTTGAATTCAACCCAAAAAGGCGATTTTTCTCTAAAATAGTTTGATCTCTAATTTTTAAATTTGGTTTTTATTTTTTGCTATAAAAAACAGGCAACTTTTGAAAATATGTACTTTGAAATTTTTTTCGGTGAACAATAATTATATTTTTCAAAATAAAGAACTATGAAAGAAAACCTGACCCTACTTAAAATATAAAAAATTTTCTTTTCAAACTAAATAACTGACATTTTTTTTAACTCTCACATGGTTGTCGATGTTGTTAAGGTAGGAATGTAGGATTATAACTCTCCTTACTTATCTACCGATTGCTTCGTCGGTGCTATTGGGTCTAGAATTTTTGGCTTCAGGATGACAAATTGTGAAGCTCAGAAGGGTTGCTACAGAGTGTAGAAATCTGGCAAATCTACTAATTCTGACCAAAACATATTTGCCAAAATTCTTTTCTGGAATTTAAAAGTTTTCAAAAGACTAAGAAATTGAATTTCCTAATCGAAACTTCAATAATATGAACTTGAAAGTTCTCTAAGTTTTGAAATCAGAATTATGTAGCAACCCTGACCAGGAATTGTGACTGAAACTGGAACCGTTTTAAATTCTTCTTTGAGAAATTTTGTATCTTCGGTTTGATTTAATTTCTCCGTGAATTTATCTTACAACGCATTGAACCGTTCCAGGTTTTGTCCTAGATACTGTTATCGTCCGTGAGAATAAAATATTCTTCGACATCTATCAAGAAATTATAAGAAATTAAGTCAGTGTCTGAAAATGTCGGTGCAACCTCGCTTTTACAACTTAAGCTTTAGTAATGCTTGCAATGCAATACTAATATTAATTCTTTCAAAGACTAACAAATCTAGGAAAGGGAAATTAATTACTTATGAAGATAACATTAAGGTGATAATAAGTAGATTTTTGTACAACTAACCAACGTTTTAGACTACAATTTTTTGTACTAAACTAATCAATTTATAGATCACTTTTTCGTCGATGTAACTCGAATTGTATAACTGTTAGAAATTTAGTATTGAAAACTAAAATTAAGTGAAATACTAAACTAGGGCTGTGTGCTTAAATTTGACTTAGGAATTACAGAAACTTGCGAATGTTTAAAAATACTTTCTACATTTTTTAAATTGAGGATTTCTACATTTTTACAAATGTTTTTCACAACTGAAATTTGCTAGATTTTTTAAAGCTTTCTGAAACTAAAGAACTTTTGATACTAACATTTTAAAGTTGTAGATTGCGAATTATATTTAGAGTGCCCTAATTTTTATATTTTACTAAATCTGTCTTACTAATCGTGCAGAAAGGAATAACACTAATTTTTAAGTTGCGTGCTGATTAACAACGCAGGGTGTCTACTCTACCTGGAAAACGTGGAAAACCTGAAATTGCCTGGGAAGTTTCATATTTCTGGAAATATTTGGGATTTTTTTTAAGTCTGGGATTTTTTCTGAAAGCGTGCTTATATAAAAAAGTGCAATCTTAATTTGAATAACAATGATACTTCATTCTTTCTTTTTTGTGTGTACATTTATCGTTTTTAGTTAAAAATTCAAGTTTCTTAGCCGAAAAAATCTTTCTGATTATAACTTCAACTCGTTTTGGGAAGTCGTCTTTTTTATTGAATCTATCTGTTTTAATTAAAAATTTAAATATTCTTTGGTTGTAATATGAACTACTACATATTTTGTTGCGAATTCATCTTTTTTTGGAATAAAAAAATGGTTACTTGCTTGAAAGTTAAACTTTTTTATTAAAAATTAATTTTTTGGTCAAAGATTCATCATTTGAATTGAAAATTCATCTTTCTTGTTTAAAATTCGTTTTGTCTTTGCCTGACAATTAGTTTTTATTATTGAAAATTGAACTATTTTTATTAAAACTATTTTGTTTAATTTTTTTCTTTTTCGGTTGAATATCAGTTTTTTAAACCAAAAATTGTACTCTTCAATTTTTTGTTGCAAAATTATCTATTTTAGTTGAAATTGCGCGTTTTTTTTATAGAAATTAATCTCCTTGTTTGAAAGTTTCTTCTTTTGGTTTAAAATTCCATAATTCTAGATAAAGATTAATCATTGCAATTGTAGTTTCATCCTTTTTATAAAAAATTGAGCTATTCCAGTTGAAGATTTTTAGTTTCAGATGAAATATTATAACTTTATTTGAAAAAGCATTTTTTTTTGTAAATTTCGTTATTTTAAAACTGAAATCTGTCATTGAAAAAGTACCTTTTTTACTTTATAATTCGTCTTCTTCAGTAGAAAATAATATTCTTTGTTTAAAAATCATAATTTTGATTCAAAAAATATCTTTTTAGTTGAAATTCAAATATTTTGTTCAAAAATCGTTTTTTTTTTTTTGTAGAAATGTAATCTTTTTGTTTAAAAATAATTCTTTGGCGTTCGAAAATTTATCTTTTTTATTGAAAATGTAAGTATTCTAACTAAATATTCATTATTTTAGCTGAAAATTAATTTGTTCGGTTGATAGTTGAATATATAATATTTTAGTTCAAAATTCATCACTTTGGTTTAAAATTTATCCTTTTTTTTTGTGAAAAATGATTTTTTTCAACGAAAAATTTAACTATCCCATTTTTTGTAAAAAAAATCAGTTGAAAATTGATCTTCTTTAGTTGAAGATGCAACTGTTTGTTTGAGATTTCACATATATACATATAAAT
>NC_046664.1:45907745-45913676 GCF_010883055.1 Belonocnema kinseyi
TTAAAAAATAATCTTTTTAGATGAAAATGCAACTTTTTGGTTATAAATTCATCTATCTTGTTAAAAATTCTATTATTTTACTTCAAAAGTTAGGAATTTGAATCCGTTTAAATTAAATTTAATATAGAACTATGAAAAATCATACGTGAAAAAATCAGAGATATCTTGCAAAAAAAAAAACCTGGAATTGTCAGGGAATTTTTTTCCAGGATTTGAGTAGACTCCCTGAAAACGCCTTGATTAACAATGGATGTGTCTAAATGTGTAGTTTAATTTCGAGGTGGAAGATTTGTATCGGTAATAAGAAGTAAGTGAAGGTGGATGATTTATTAGTAGGTTATTATAGAAATAAATTGTAATAGTTTTAAGAAAATAACTGTAAGCGTATAACCATACAATGGCGAATTTAAAAAAAAGGTGGCACAACAGCGATGCGAGTCGGCAACAATAGCATCAAGTGGCAGGAGAACAAACAAAATGAAAAGCAGCAACAATCGGAGGCATACACCCTCCATTCCAACACTCGTCACGCATCCCACTTCACCCCGGAACCCACAGCTCTCTCCATTGCAGGTCCGTTTCATTTTTTCAATCATCTGCATGCACTTTTATCACATTTCGTTCTCACTCTGTATTTTAATGTTCATTTATTTTATTTTTCATCGGATGCTTTGACGCTTTCTCACATTTTTATGTTAAATTATATGTATAGTGTACACAGGGTGTCTGTCCTATCTGGAAAACCTGGAATTGTCAGTGAATTTTCATATACCCGAAAAAAGCTGGAAATGTCAGCGAATTATTTTTTAAGTCAGGGAATTTTTTCGAGAGCGTACTTAATTTTATTTTTTTTTTAATTAGAATATTAAATTGAATTTTTCTTTGGTTTGAAGTCAATTTTTTCAACTTTAAGTTCAACTAGTCTTTTTTTAGTTGAAAATTGATCGGTTTTAGTTGAAAATTCATTATTTTTAAATGAATTCCATTATTTTTTATTAAAAATTTAAATCTTCTTTAGTTTTTTTTTTGTTCCGAATTCATCTCTTTTGAATGAAGATTTAATTTTTAATAATGTATAGTTAAAAATTAATTTGTTGTCAAAGATTCATCATTACAATGAAAATTCATCTCCTTGGTTAAAAAATAAGCTCTTTTGTTGAAAATTCTTTTTTTCTTCTTTGGCTGAAAATTAATTTTTTTACTGAAAATTTAACTATTCAAGCTGCAAATTGAACTATTTTGTTGAAAATTTGTTTGTTGTTGAAAATTAATCTTTTTTTTTTACTAAAAATATAACAATTTAATATTAGGTTGAAAAATTATATTTAGTTGAGGATTTTTACTTTTTTGGTAGAAATCAATCTTCTGGACTGAAACTTAATCTTTTTTTTTTAATTTAATGATTCTAGTTAAAGACTTATCATTTTAGTTGAAAAATGTTCTATACAATTTTTATTCTTTTGTAAAACTGATTCTTCTACTCCATTTTTTATTGAAACTTGATATTTTTAGTTTGAAATTCAATTATTTAGTTAAAAATGGGTCTTTTTTTATTTGATAATGCAAATATTTCGTTGAAAATTCATGTATTTTGTTGAAAAATCATATTTGTGGAAGGAAGTTGACATTTTTCGTTAAAAATAAAACTACCCGGTTCAAAATTGAAATCTTTTCTAAAAAATGTTGTTTATAATTCATCTATTCCAGAAAAATATTGATTATTTTAGTTGGAAATTCATTAGTTTGGTTAAATCTTTGATTGAAAAATGAGTTAGTTTGTTGAAAATCCGTTTTGTATTCGGCTGAAAATTAATTTTTTTTTACTCAAAATTTAACTATTCAAGTTCAAACGTTATCTATTTTGTTGACATTCTTTTTGCTCTGAATATTAATTTTTTTCAAGCTAAGAACATCACTTTTACATTTTTGGTTCGAAATTTGATTTTGTTAGTTAGAAATTCTTTTTTTTTTGCTACAAAGAAATCTTCTTTGATGAAAACTTATCCTTTTGGTTGAATATTCAACTATTGGAGTAACATATTAATCCATTTTTGGTTAAAAATGTATCTTTTTCAGTTGAAGATTCAACTATATGGTTCAAAATTGAGCTTTATTGAAATACTTTCCTGTATAAAGTTATACAAAACATATGCAATTTGTACTATTTTGACAAATTTTTGTATAAAAAATTTTGGCTTTGTTTATTACAAAATTACCTAATATTTTCAAAAATATTGTTGAAGATATTAAGAAATTAAATTATTCATATTTAATAACAATATTCATAATTACTTAATATTGTGTAGAAAAAAACGGATTTTTTTGTCATAAAAATAAATTCACCAGGATTCACCTAATGAAATACAAATTCATTCGCAATATTTGTTACTGTAGATTGGATGAATAAGTTTTTTGCTCCAAAATTTTGGTATCTTACATTTTTTCGCGAATTATCGCTTTGTTGGAGAAAGCTCAATTTGTTAATAAAATATTTCGCAGGGAAGATTCCTGTTACCAATTATTTTTCGTTGAAAGTTAATTCATTTTAATTTAAGTGTCTACTATTATATTTTTAGTGGGAAATTCATCTTTCTGGTCCAAATTTGTATCATTTGGTTGAAAATTTTATAATTATTTGTTAAAATGTTAACTTTTTTGGTTGGAAATTCAACTGTCTTATTGAAAACCCGTCTTTTCGGATAAAAAATTGGTCCTTTGGATTTAAATTCCAACAATGTGGTTGTTTTTATTCTGTAATGACTGAAAAATCTTTTTTCGTTGAAAATTTAACTCTTTTGTTGAAAATTCGTATTTTTGGTTTCAAAATTTATCTTTTTTAGTTCAAAATACAACAGTTTGGTTAAAAAATAATTTGTTTTGGTTAAAGTTCAACTATTCTGTTGAAAATTCATATCTATTTCTCAAAAATTAATTGTGTTTTTTGTAGAAAATTAATCTTCGTGGTTGAAAATGTATATTCAAGAGTTTGGTAGAAAATTCAAAATTTGGGTTATAAATTAAATTTTTTGATGAGCAGTAATGAGGTGAAAATTCAATTGTTTTGTAGAAAATTCGTCTTTTTGACTTGAAAATTCAAAGGATTTTTAGAAACTTCAAGTTTTTTTGTTGCAAATGAACTTTTTTGTTAAAAATTCATATTTTGTGGTAGAAAATTCAACTTTTTTTGTAGAAAAGTCAGCTTCTAAGGTTGAAAATTCAACAGTTATTTAGAAACTGCTGGTTGTTTGTTGCATATCAACTTTATTGTTAAAAATTAATATTTTGTCGTAGAAAATTCAACTTTTTTATAGAAAAGTTAACTTCTAAGCTTGGAAATTGAAAAGTTGTTTAGAAACTGCAAGTTTTTTTGTTAAAAATTCATATTTTGCGGCAGAAAATTCCACTTTTTTGTAGAAAACTCGGCTTGTACGCTTGAAAATTCAACAGTTATTCAGAAAACTGCTGGTTGTTTGTTGAAAATCAACTTTATTGTTAAAAATTCATATTTTGTCGTACTAAATTCAACTTTTTATAGAAAAGTTGGCTTATAAGCTTCAAAATTCGACCGTTGTTTAGAAACTTCAAGTTTTTTTTTTGCAAATTAACTTTTTTGTTATACATTCATGTTTTGTGGAAGAAAATTCAACTTTTTTCTAGAAAACTCAGCTTGTAATTAATGCAATTGTAATTTTTTATATTCACAATTTAAATTTCATAAAAATTGTTTTGTTTATAAATAATTCAACATTTAATTTTGAAATTAAATTACAAAGTAGCAAGAAATTTACGTGACCTTGAGTTTCTATTACCTTATATTAAAAACATACTCAATTTCAAAATCCATAATAAATCCATAATAAATCCATAATAAATAATAAAACAAAATAATTGTTAAATGGACTTAAATAATTGATTATATTATTATATCTAATAGATACAAAAAATAAATTATCATTTTTACCATCTGTTAATGCCAATGCAAAGAATGTTTCCCCTTCAGCTGCGATAGCGTTTTTTAAAACTTTTCTATTAAAAATAAAAAATTACTTTTTTAAAAAGTTTTTTTGAATTATATGATTTTAAAGCTTTATAATTTAAAAAATTTACAGTTCGAGAGGTAAAAATGACGAAAAATTAATTTTTTATCGTAGAAAAAAAATGTGTGGCGTCCATTTTAATTTTTTTTAATGTAATAAAAATTTGGAATTCAACAATTTAAGCAGCGTTGACTTTAAAACATTCAATATACTTTAAAGTAGAATCAAATAAAAAATTATTTTTATTTAAAAGCTCTAATGCAATTTTAATTTCTTTGAATTTTAAGTAATCAATTTGTAAAGTTTTTAATTTTTTCTATTTTCGAACTCTTATTCTGAAATAATTTTATTTACAGATTATCGATTTGAATCAATCTATTCAGACTATTGCATTTTCTAAAAAGAAGAAGAATGTAAATAATTGGAATGAATCATGTGTTTAGTGTTTCTATTTAAAAACTTGTATTTAGGATTCAAAAGTAATCCATTTTATCATGAATAATTTTATGCAGAATAAGCATGAAAATGATTCATCATTAAAAACAGATTCCCAAACTATCTCACTTTCCGGGACATTAGTGACAAAAATAACCAAAAGAAAAAAAGGACTCTTTTTCAAAAACTCGTGTCTTTTGTTTGAAATATCAACTATTTGGTTGAAACTTCAAGTTTTTGGTTGAAAATTGATCCTTTTTGGTTAAAAATGTACTTTTTTCTTGAAAATTAATCCTTTTTAGTTGAAAATTCAACGATAAATGACCATATCTTAATTTTTTCTTTCTTTTTATTACAGAGTTGATGAGGTCTCCTTCGTTGAGGTGGACTGGCAGGAGTTGTCGTAGCCTGCCCGCTATCCCCACACCGAACTATCATCATCCCCTCTACCCCCCACTCCCAGCAGTGGGCATGGTCGCTGAGAGGAAAAAACGTTTCGAGCTTTGAAAATTGTTGAATACGATACACAAGAACTAGAAATTCAGAAAAAACAACAAAAGCCAGATCTAATTCGATCAGATGCATAATTCTCCTACCATAAAATCTTGAAATGTATACCCTATTCAAGAATATCGATAGCTGTAATTGACCCTGAAGGAATTTTGAAAATACCAGTAAATGGTGCTGATCAGGTTGTTAAAATGCGATATTATTGAATCCTTTGCTATATTTCAAGTTAGTTTTGTTACGACACTGAAAGCTGTAACGCGATGTCAATATTTTATCGATCACTTCTTCTTTTTCTTTTATCTCCTAAATTCACTACCCTTTTGGTGTGAATCAAGGTGTTGTTATTATTTGAGTCCAGTCTGAAAAATTCGACTTTTAATCATTATTCCTTATAAATGATAAAATTGCGTCGAATTTTTCGCTCGCGACAATTATAATTTTATCGGAGTCTTACCTTATTTTACGAAGTCTTCTTTACATCAATTGGATACGTTTATATAAAGTAAACATAATCCAATAAAACTTGCGTGTTTTTACAACTGAGAAATTTTTCGAAGGAAGGCTCCTCTTTATTTTTTCGATCATGTATTTTTGGGGCATTATTTATTATACAGCCTCTTCTTTATTGGCAAACGAATTCGATGAATCTTATTATTTTCTCCGATCAAGTCAAGTAAAGAAGAGGCAAAAAACGAGTCATGTACACAATTTTAATTCCGTAGTCTCTGTAACATTTTTTTTTCTTTTTGTCTTTTATTTTTACGGAAAACCACAGTGCTCGTTTATAAATGCGAAATGCGCATTTTTATTTTTAATGGGTTTTTTTTTAATTTTTTGTTTTTTTAGATTCGTGTATTTCACATGCTAGAAAATGAGACTTGAGTGTTTCGAGAAACTCGTTGAGAAAAGAGTCTTCTTTTGTTGATGGAAGATAAATTTATTATATTCT
>NC_046664.1:45913776-45920569 GCF_010883055.1 Belonocnema kinseyi
GTAACCTTTTAAATCCTCGTCTTCTGCTTTTTTGACACGTTTTCTTGTTTTGAATTTAGTTTGGTTAATTTGAGCTCAGGCTATTTCATATTTTCAAATTTACTTTTTTCCTGATGAAATTAGAAGAACACTTAAAACTAAATATAATTGAACCGCTGGCGACCAAAAGGGGACACGGCCGGATTCAGCCTGAGAAGTATTGTTCTGAGTGTCAATTTTAAAAATCTTTCTAATTTCAATTTTAAAGACTGATACTTGTGGATAATTTCAAGGCGCATCTTTTTTTTTCTCTTGTAAAAATTTATAGGTTTTGTAGTTTTTGAGATAATTGGTAAAAAATGAATTTTTTGAAAACGAAAAATTCCAATCGTTTTTCACTTCAACTCGTGCTAATTTAGCCAATTTTCATCATTTCCCGATTTCCCCAATACAAAGTACGTGTTTAAGTCTTCTGAAACTATCTAAGAAAGAAAAACGAGAATATTGTAATAAACAAAAAAGTTATTAATTTTTATTTTGAGGCAATGCAAAAATCATGAATTTTAACCTTCAAGCGCCTCGCTTAGCGAACGAATTTCAAGCTACGGAAAGCTTTCAGTGAGAAAGTTGTTCATTAAGGTTCAAAGAAGTTTTCTGGAAAGTTTTAGATCAATTGGATTAATCGTTCAAAAATTATGAATGTTTTAAAATCCAAGCGGTAATCTTGACGCTGCCCAAAAACGTGCCTGGGCGGCTACGTACGCGCTGCAGCGAACGACGTGAAGGTCAAGTCAATCTTACCAAAACAAATGCGCAACAGTAATTCCAGATATTATCATTAAAATAATTTATTTATTAAACATTTAACATATAATATTATGCATATTATTGAACAAGAATAAATTAATCAAACAATATTTTATTAGAAACTACTTTTAGTCATTTTCGTCACTCTCTTCAGCTTATTCGGCATCTGGATTCTGAGTTTGTACTTTTAAAAAATATGTTGGATTTTGCAACTAATAGTTGTCAAAAACATCCACTTTTCCATCAGGGAAAAATGCAAAACGAACGCTTTTCTGATTTGGAAATTTTTTGGTTTTCACATTTTGCCTTTGAAACATTTTTAAAAATCCTGCAGAAGATCTTCACACTTCTCGACCATTGTGAATGAAGGTGAACGAGCATTGTGAATCATTTCTACATATTCAGCTTCAGTTTCAATTCGTTCTAATTTTTTCAGCTTTTGCGAATATGTGCCAAAATTCCTATCGCACTGGCAATATGAATGGCCTCGAACTGGAAACACATATTTAATCTCGCTTTGCAAATAAATGAACAATAAAACCAAAAAGTGAAACACTGTGTAGTTTTTATTTTGTCCCGGACATGAGTCTGAAAATAATGTTATGCTGTTGAACTTGTCTTCAGCAAATTCTTTTAATACCGCGTATTTGATAAAACTGCAAACAGAGTTAGCACCCTTTTTTACAATTCCCTCAAGAATAGGGAACATGTAACTCTGGTTCGCAGTATGTACATGTACGTTAAATAGAAAAACCCATGCTAAACGTAGGTAAAACTGCGCGGACACGAGTATTTTTGATAGTGGCAAATTCTGTGCAAAATAAAATTCACAGCATAGACTATTATTTTCAGAGAGTATTTGCTTTTTTAACTTCAAATAAATTTCAGCATTGTTTTTGTGATTAATTACTTCTTCGTTTACCTCTCCATTTGTCTCGTTTTTGTAGCAAGTATTGCACACGTCAGTTCTAGGTAATTTAAAACTGAAGCCAACATTTCGGTTAAAATACTTAAATTAAACGGTTTGACTTATTGTCAATTTAGCCCCCATTTTTTCTTTATAATATTTTCCGAATAATTTGTAAAGTTCTACAAGATTTAACGAAGGATTATCAAAATATTTCAGGTTGGTAGAATTTCGTTTGTAATGTGAACTGTGATGTGGAATTGATTCGCAATGCTCTTCAATCTTTTTTTTTTTAATTTTCTGTTAATTTAAGATAACTTTCGCGTACTCCACCTGCCAACTTTTTTAAACATTGCTTATTTATAATCTTTTTTTGAACATTGCTTATTTATAATCTTTTTTTGAACATTTTCAACTCTTCTTTTGCCCAAACGTAGAAAAGCACAAAAAAATTTCTTACAAATCGGAACATTTTCTTCGTCAGTAGGAAATAAATATATCCAATGAATTAACCATCCTAGTTTTTCACCTGCATTCGTTTGGATAGGATCCTTGCATTTTAACAATCCTCTGAGAAACACATTTTGTTCATTATAGTTCCCGAGATTCCAAAAATTTGTATGTACTTTTTCTTGTTGCACATTTGAAAACTTTTGGTAACATTTTTCTCCACAGCAGGATTCAATAGGTTTGAAAGATCTCTCTGGGATTAGAATATCTTTAGCAATACCGTCTTTTTTAGTTTTAGACTTTGTAACGTATTCTTTTCCATAAAGAAATAACAAATAATGCTATTAACTTCGTCATTAAAAATTTTAAATAATTACTTTAGACTATCTACATATTATATATAGTTCAGTAAAAGATCATTTAAAAAATCAAGAACAAAAAAAGTCATAAAATATTAAATTTATGATTAAAATTTATTTAAAAATTGTATTGACGGTTTCCAATCGTACCTGATTTCTGGAATATTTTTTCTTATTTTTAATCCACGAATCTTCATTTCTAGTTCTTTTTCTACCTTGTTTTATTTTAATATCATTTTCTTTTTAATTAAAATTCTCAAAAATATTTAAAAAATCTCAATAATCTCAACAAAAAAAATGCTTTTCCAACTATTATAAGAAACAATCACTTCGCTGATTCTATGCTTTATTTGTAGAATTTCATAGAAGATGACAAAAAAAGTTACTGTGGTGCATTTGTTTTGGTAAGATTGACTTGACCTTCACGTCGTTCGCTGCAGCGCGTACGTAGTCAGAAGACTTAAACACGTACTTTGTATTGGGGAAATCGGGAAATGATGAAAATTGGCTAAATTAGCGCGAGTTGAAATGAAAAAAGATCGGAAATTTTTTGTTTTCAAAAAATCCACTTTTTACCAATTATCTCAAAAACTACAAAACCTATGAATTTTTGCAAGAGGAAAAAAAGATGCGCCTTGAAATTCTCTACAAGTATCAGTCTTTAAAATTGTAATTAGAAAGATTTTTAAAATTGACACTCAGGACAATACTTCTCAGGCTGAATCCGGCCGTGTCCCCTTTTGGTCGCCAGCGGTTCAATTACTCGAGAAATTTTTTTTTTTTATATTAAGAATGTTGGCCTATCATTTCGCCACCTGGCGCTGAAAACTGGAACTAGACTTATACAGTGAAAGAACACGTTTTTATCAAATAGGTTTAAAAAAACAATTATTTCACTATTTCATGTAAGTTTCAAGGAATTCAATTTTCTAAATAGAACTCTTGAATTTCAATCTTTTAAAATTAAACTTTAAAAGTTTCTTAATTCAATCATTTTGTATTCAAATCTGATTCAAATGTCAAATTAAAAATCTAATAAAATGTAGAGTTCAGAGATTCTGATTCAGTTCTAAAAATATAAATCCACGTTATCATTTTCAATTCTCTAAAGTCTCAATTGAAGAATCAATCAATGAATTGAAAAAATTTCACAATTATATAAATTAATGCAATTTTAAGCCAGAAACATTAAAAATTGAACGATTACATTTTTTTATAAACTGAACACTTCTTAAAGGAAAAGTTAAATTATTTATATTTTAAATGGTTAAAAATCCTTCAAATGCTTCCAAATTTCATGTTTGATAATTTTGTAAATATTTCTAAATCTTTTTGAATAATCACTCAAAATTATCTTTTCAAAATAATCTTTTCAAAATAATCTTTTCAAAATAAAAATCATTCATTTTCATAGGAAATGTTTTTTACTCTTCTGAAGCCATTAAAAATTCTTGAAAATCTTTTAAATTTTTGTGCAATATGTGCCAAAATCTATAATTTGTTTTAAATTATGCAGTGGGCTATTTACACCGAAATTTTGTAACTAATAGCCGGATTTTGTCGGTACACGTAGACACTTTCTTTTAATTATTTCAAATCATTTCAAATCATTTCAAATTTTAAATTCAATTAAAATCTTTTCAAAACTTCGAAATATTTCTTCAACTTCCTTGAATTTATTTATAGAATAATATGTGTTCAATGATTATTTATACATCGAAGTTCAACAATTTGACTTACAAATTAAATTTTTGTGAATAGAACAATTGAAATCTAACGTTCAAAAAATAGTTTTTAATATTGTACTATAATTACTAATTTTAAATAAACTGTTTATCATTTAAAATCAATTGAAATAGTTTACTATACAT
Organism: Belonocnema kinseyi; assembly: GCF_010883055.1. Classification (NCBI taxonomy): domain Eukaryota; kingdom Metazoa; phylum Arthropoda; class Insecta; order Hymenoptera; family Cynipidae; genus Belonocnema; species Belonocnema kinseyi. The sequence goes on from NC_046664.1 coordinate 45,918,150, forward strand.
AATTTTTAACGTTAGAAACTGGAAATTCTAAAATTGCAAACCGATTTCGAATTGTCTTATAAAATTAATTAATATTATTCACTTTTTACATCTTTAAGAACAATTCAATTTTAAAAATCATTATTAATTTATATTCACAGTTAATCAGCTAAAAATCTTTTTTATCTAAAATCTTCGATTTCAAGCGCTTCTAATTTTTAATGGCTTAAGTCTTTAAAACTGCATTATAAAATTCTTTAAAATAAAATGTACACTTGACAATTCAGATCTAAAATTAAAAATCTGTTAAAGTGGACCATTTTGGAAATGAGTATTTTAAACTGAATGATTTCATAATATGCGCATCGCAGTTTAACCATTCCTAATACGTTTACATTTTTTTAAATGTTTAAAAAGTAGATAACCTTTTTTGTAGTAAAATGAGGCGTTCTGATTTTTCAAATACTTTTTTTCAGAAGTATTTAACATTTTTTGAAATTGTGCCAAAATTTTTTTAATTTTGTGCAATATTTCAAAAATATATTATATAAAATTAATGCAATAACCCCATTGCTTTAAACGTTTCGGCACACAATGGTGGCCCTCATCAGTGCATTTTAATAAATTTGAAAATAACATTATTTCTTGTTGGATCGCTATTTTACAATTAAAAATGTTATCGCTAATTTCGCAGTTGTAAAATTATATTTAATTTTTCTTATAATATTTATTCATTTTTAAAAATTTTATTTTATATTAAAATTTACTGAATTTTCCGTTCCCATCATAAATTATTTATGCGAAAGTTAAATTTTTCGAGAATCAAGCTGTAGTAAAAATAGAAACTTATCAAAAAACGTTGCAATTAAATTATTTTTAAAATATTATTTAAGACATTTTTTAAACACGTACGTTTCATGAAAAGTATGTATCAAAAATCGCTACGAAATTTATTATTGAGGGCCAAGCCAATCTCTGCGTCATTAATAAAAATATAATTTTTTTATGTCAAATAAGTATTTGAATCCTTTTTATTGAAGCTTAGTTATGTATATATAATTTTTTACAGTATTTTATATAAATTCCAAAATTAAAAAAAAATCGAGTACAAAAACGTTCAGCATTAAATATTTAAAATCGTAAAAATTTTTGAGCGTTTCAGTTCGTAAAAAAATCAATTTTGAATTCAGAGTTTATAAAGTTGAATTCATTTTATTCTACGAAGTGTCTATTCGTACGGACGACTTGTTCACCTCCTGGAGTGTTTACTTCAAAAATGGCGAAAAACTTTGTTTTTATGGATATTTCTTTTAATACCCTAAAATCTTTGATATATTCTCAAAAATCTTTAGAAATACCTTGAAATATTTAAAAATAATTTTTTCAAATCTTTGAAGTCCTTCAATTCTTGTGACTAAAATCTTCCAAATTTTATTAAATATTGTAAAATTCTTGATATCCCGTAAAGTTACATGAAATCTAATTATATTCTTGTCTTATCTTGAAAATTGTTTAAATATCCTAAATTCTGTCAAATTGATTTAAATCTTTGGGAATTCCTTGAAAATCTTTGAAATATTTGAAGCTCCATGAAATCCTTTGAGAAAAATTTACTTAAAATATCTTATTAGCCTTTTTAATTCCTTAAAATTACTGAAATCGTTGGAAGTATTATAGCAACTTTTAAAGCCCTTGAAATCTTAGAAAATATACTAAAACCTTATAGGTCCTATCAAATTCTGCTAAATCTTCTAAAATGCTTTAAAATTACATACACTTTTTTTTTAATCCACTAAAATCATTTAAATACTTGGAAATTTCTTTAAAATTTTTTAATTCTTTGAAATTTCTTCGGATCCCTTCAAATTATATGAGGGTTTTGAAAATTCCTTACAATATTTTTAAATACTCTGAAATCTGTGAAATTCTTTTAAATATGTTGAGATAATGGAAATTCATTAAAATGTCTTATTGAGAGCCTTTAATATCTCAGAAAATTATTAAAATCATCGGAAATCTCATCAAATTCGTTCAAATTTTTAGAAAATTGTAATCTTTTACAATATGCTAATATGTTCTATGTGATAGAAGTTGAGTTAATCTTATGAACTACAAAATTCTTTGAAATAAAAAAAATCTTTTTTTTAAGAAATCAAGAATCTGACAATGAAATTTGTGAACACAAAAAAGTTTTAAAACTGTTTTAAATAAAATTTAAAAAAATTAAACATTCGAAAAAAAGAAGAAAGGGGATTTTAAAGTTGCCTTCTTTTTCTTTCCTCTTATATATATATTTTTTTCTTATTGAGATATTATTTAGTATTTTATTGCCTTGCAAAGGGTGTTGAATGGACACAGAAACGTTGGTAGACATAAAAAAAAATGTTTTGATTGGGATTTAAACAAAAAATAATAAAGACGAGACATTAAAATGTTTTAAA
>NC_046664.1:45920669-45934811 GCF_010883055.1 Belonocnema kinseyi
TTGTCGAAATTTGGTTGTTCGATTCTCAGTGTTTTTAAAGACAAAAATATGTTTTTCTAATCTATAAGAATTTCGTAGTAGTATAAACATTCTATCTTTTTGTTGTTAAAAAATCTCAGAATATTAAAATAATATATACAGGTAGAATTAGTTATTTATTTTAATTTTAACTGGGAATATTTCAATACTTCTCATTTAATTCGTATTTAACATATGTTTCAATGAGAGATTGGGTACATAACTATAAACTGATTTTTATAGAAAATGAAAAAATGTTTCAGGAAAAAGTGTTTCAAAATGAATTGATTATGAATAAAATAAAAAAACAAAAATAAATTAATAAATAAAAAAACTTGGAATTAAATTCGGACTCAAATCTCCCGCCATGCGTTTGCAGCGTCATCTGAACAACCGGCGTTGGTACTTCGCTGGATTGTTTTGAAATTAGTATGTTTATGTTCTGTTCAGTTCATTGATTTAGATTATACTTCGTAACAGCTGATTTACGGCAATACACTTAAAGCAAAAATATTGCTTTAAGTTTATATGAAAAAAGGGAAAAAATGGTCAATTTTGAAAAAATAGTTGGCTCCATACAAAGGCAATTGATTCTCAATGATCCTGCGTGTAATGTAAGTAAAATTTTCGGGTTATTTGTCTAAAATATGATGTATGTAAAAAAATCGTTCATTTCAATTATTAGCGTGTTTTTTTATAATAGTCTGTAATTTTGTTTATTTGACTGTATTTTATCTATTTTAAACTTGGTCTCCTTTTTATTATGCATATTAATTTCCTATCTTTTATAAACAATCAAAGGATTCGAAATTTGTTAACATTGTTTATTTTTTGTTTGTCAGTAAGTGTAAAATAATGGCAAGCCTATATCGATGTTTAATTCAAAATATTTTATATTTGAAGTTTTCGAAAAATCTAGAGAACATTAGGGGGTAAATAAGATGGAATAAAATTGCACCCGACTTCCAAAGATTTCGTTTGATTCGATTTTATTTAAACACTTTGAACGGAATTTAAAAATTCAATTTTAAGTTTCTTTTTCTACTTTTATTTTTATCGATAAGCTTTTAAAATAATGAAATCCTTCAGTATAAAATGCATAATTCTAAAATATTTTACGCATGACAAATTTTACATTTTAGGTCTTGATTTTTAAGCCCATATTTTGAATTAAAAGAATTTTAAATTTTAGTTTCGAACTATAAATATAAATTAACAATTGAGTTTTAAAATTGAAATTCGCGTACTATAAATTGAACAATAACTCATTTTACAAAAGGATTCTGAAACTGTTGAAAATTAAATGATTTGCAGTTTTTAATATTTAAAATTGAACTTTTTCAATTTGAAAGCCTTAGTTGTTTAAAAAATGTAAACGTCCGATTGAAACTTATAAACTGTTTTAAATTTTTTAATTATTTAATGAAATCAAATTTTAATATTGCTTTAAACTAAAATATGTATTTCAGTTTCAACTCTTTAAAATTTGAAAGTTTTTAATTTAAAAAAGAAGAACAATTTTTGAATATGCAGCAACATTTAACTGTTTATTTTAAATAAGTAACTATGAATCAGGTATTCAAAACTAATCAATTTGAAAACTTTGTAGTTTGGAACTAAAAGTGCTGAATTCGTAATTCAGAAAAATTTAAACTGTTCGATTTCTCACGAAACTGGCACAAAATTTTCAAAACATTTTTACTAGACTTATTTTTATATTTGATTTTGGTACATCAATGGTATATTTCAAAATTTTTTTATTTTTATGGAGAAACGATTCTTTATTAATTCAGTTCCTTCAAAAAAATTTTAAATATCAAAGTTTTTAATAAAAACAGTGAAATATCACCAAAAACCTCTACGATGCAAAAACTTCCGACAATTAAAAAGTTATCTTAGTAATTTTGCATGGTATCTAGATTTTATCAAATTAAGCTACATTTATTGTACACATAACTTTTTAGTCGGCGGAAATTTGTATTAATTAACATTTTTCATGCATTCCTTAAAATATAAAAAATATCATTGTAGTTCATTGCAGTACGTTATTTCAAGATTTCGACGTTGTTTTTAATTTGTATGAGGATTTGAAATAATGAATTTTGTTTTATCTGCAATCTTTCTAATAATGTCCTGAAGTGCACTTCTAAGAATATAAAAATGTCTATAAGTTATTATTCGAGCTCATAAGTGAGATTTTCTTCAAGAATTGAATGTAGTTTTTTATTTTTTGTTTAGTTTTGAAGCTCTGGTTTTGGAAAAAATTAATTTTTGCTTTAATATTTATGTATATCAATTAATGCAACGTGAGGTATATAAAAATGTAATATTAAATTTAATTTATTTCACTTTTTTTTTATTATGAATTTTTAAAAAAGCCAACTTAATTATTTTCGGTTATGGTTTGACACCCTTAAATTAAATTTTTTTTGCGAGTTCTTGCAACTTTCTTTTTCTAAAAATAAATATGGATTTTCAACCACCGTCCAAAGTTGAAAAAACTTGCATCTTGAACCAAAAAAATCCCTTTATACTTTCTCGGAACTTAATAATATTTTTCCATCCAGACTTTCACGCTTAAATTCAGCACTCGTTTGTCTTTAAAGTAAGTTTCTATTCTTTCCCCTAAGTTGAAAATTTGATTTTTGCGAACGTTTTTTGTCTCCTGAAAAGTTGCCAGAATGGCATTTATGTCCTTGAGGAAGGTCACGCTTCAAATATTCATATTAGGGGAAAAAGTCGTTATCTTTCCCATAATTTTTCCATGTATTGAATTTCCATACATGGAAATTTCCGTGTATGGAGTTCACCATCAAATCCACAAGGAAAAAAGGAGACTCTAAAATCGAATAAATTTCAAAAATTTTGAACAAATTATTCTTTTTTATTTACAGCAGCAAGCCAGTTTTTTACTCTTAACAAATATACTTGAAATTGATGAAGAAGCGTTTCTAATAAGACTCGTTGACTCGGGAATTATCAGTAACGTAATACGGATCATTGGTCCTGAAACTCAAGGGTAAAATTATTTTTTACGCGTCATTAAATCAACTTTTTTTTTAAATATCATACTATCTAATTCGAATCATTTTTAATTAACAATAAATTATGCTTAATCTAGGAACATACTTAAATCGATAGAAATTATAACAAATAACGATGTTTTTTACAAAAATGATCTTGTCAATGAAACAATAACAAGTATCACTAAATGTGATTTTACACAATCACAAGAAGAGGCGACAGCAGCCTTAAATATTCTATACAAAGTAGTCACCAAGTAAGTTTTTTAAGTAATTATGGTTCGTAAATATTTTACAGGACCTTCAAAAAGTATATTTTTCTTTTCAGAGTATTCGAATTTAATGAATCTCAGGGGGCATCTCTAATTCAGAAGCATGCGGACGGATTATTAAGTTTTTTTACACAACCAGCCTTTGATCAATGTTCTTTGCTCTCTGCAACGAAATTGTTTAATTTCATAATAAAATATAGTGCACCGGAATTTAAACAAACTAATTTTTCGAATATAGGGTATATTTACAGGCTAACAGTGGATCATTTATTAAGTCTCGAAGTTGGTTCTGCACTTGACATAATTAGAACTATTTGCTGTATTTCAACTTCGGTAATCAGGTATTGATTGAAATTACTGAAATTTTGAAATGTTTTTAAAATCTTTTCACTATTTATACTTCAGTTTTGTATTTTTTAATTCCGAAAGAAATTTTATAATACACCCTTTCAGAATTTGAAAAAGGATTTCAAATTTTTTTGAGTGTTAATTTCAGTTGTTAACTTTTTCAATTATAATATAATTCAGTATTTTTAATGTATTTTTAGGTTATTTTTAATTAAAAGAATTTTTAATATCTCATTTAGAAGACTAAAATAATGAAAAATTATAGAAAAAGTAAAGATTCTGAATTTGTTAGATCATAAAACGTTTTTATTAAAATTCATATTCTATTTAAATATTGTTTCGCTCTCAAATATTATATTTTTAATCCATTTAATGAAGAAAAATTTTAATTATAAAAAGAGCAATATTTTATCATGCAGTAATATTTCACTCTTCCTTCAAAATTTGCAATTTTAGATAAAATATTGAAAACTAACCAATTTTTGAACTAAATTGTTTGAAATAGAAACCCTTTAGTCGTTAACATTTTAGGATAATGGAGTAGTGTAAATATATATTTTTTCATCAGAAATGTTTAAACTGTTCAATTTATAAAAAAATTTATTTTGTTTTGATTTTAAATTATTCAATAAAAAAGTGTTAAGGGCATGTGGCACAGCTAAATACCTATATTACCGACCACAGTTTTTCAGTTCACTGAATGTTGTAGACGTTGTAGACGAAAATACGAAACCTGGCGGCCACTAGACGAGGCTCTAGAGAGTTCGTATTTTCGTCTACAACGTCACCGGCTGATGCCGTTGGAATTGATTGTTGAAATATATTTTTTTACATCTTTTATTATTAAGCTGTGTTCTTAAACGTAGTTTTCTTTCGGCTTCTGCATTTCTCAAAGTTTGAGACCGATATTTTATGTATAAAAAAAGTTGGAACGTTCAAATATGTTGAGGTTCAGAAAAAAGATGAAATAATTTTCAGTGAAGTTCCTACCAAAATGCAGCACCTAAACGTACTTTATTGTACTCTGATACATTTCCAAAAGTTTCAGCTCGATATTTTATTTACAAAAAAAGTTCTGAGGTTCAAAAAAACATTCAGTGAACTGGAAAACTGTGGTCGGTAATATAGGTATTTAGCTGTGTCACATGCCCTTAAATGCTTCTATTTTAGGCTTGTAAATTATTGAGCATTTAAATAAAAAACTTTTTTTACATTTACAGTTTCTGTTGTGAAATTGACGTCATCGAATTGAAAGAGCTAAATGCAAATAAATTGATTCTATTTGATTTAATTAAATTCATCACAACCGAAAAGGTCATTCCTATTCTACAAGTAAGACATTATTTTTAGTTCGCTTTAATTTTCGATAGTCTTAAATATAAAATACTTTATCGTAATAATAAAAAGTGTAATATTAAACTATAGAAATTGGATATTGACATAGAATCTGCAGAGGATTTCGTCGAATTTTTAGAAACTGTAATAGATTTAAGAGAGTACAAAAACGAGATTTGTGATCCTCTCCTGAAGAACGGTTACTTGAAATATTTACTAGAATTGTCAGTATTTGAACCCGGAAGGTAAATTCGCCAACTATTCATATTTACTCAATTTTTACTGTCGGTTTAAGAAACATTTTTTTATAGAAAATCTGTTGAAATTTTAAAAAAATTAAGAAAACGTCCTACTTTATTTTTCAGACATTGTTTTCGGAGGAAGGTCTGTAGATTAATTGCGAAAATAATAATTTCACTGAAAGAGTATTTAGATTTGCCGATAAATGACTGGTACGGAGGTTCTGCTGCTTTTCAGAATTTTCTTTCCACTGGACTTGGATCTTTGCCGATTGATTCTAAGTGGGAGGATCAGTTAAAAAAAAATGAACAGAATTCAAACTCTCTGCTGGTTTTACTTTATTGCAATTTTGTTGGAACTAATGAGTAATTCTACGTCTTTTATATCTTCATTATTTAATTATTTTACCAAATAAATTCGGTTTAATGTAGGTCAAGTAACTAGATTTTTTCAACAGCAAATACATCTTTACACAAAACTCTTTGGCACTAAAACTGACGAGTGTTGTAAAAAGGACCACAGAGGCAATATTTTTGAAAGCTCTCTTCTTATTATATTCGGTATGAATCCACAACTGATTTAATAGGGATCACATTTTCCCCTTATTTTATTTATTCAATTTTGCCCTTTTAAATTTGGTAAAATACCCTAAAACACGTACAATAAAAATTTGCACCCAATTTCCCTTTTTCTCCTTTTACTAAGTTTGATTTAATAAAATTTTGAGTAAAAATATTGCATTCTCAAAAAAATAAATGAATTCTTAATCAAATAGTCCAATTTTCAACCAAAAAGATAATTTTCCACCAAGAAGATGAATTTTCTACAAAAAAGACGAACTTTCAAACAAAACATTAACTTTGGACTTTTACCCAAGTTGTTAATTTTTTAAACAAAAAAGATAGTTCAGTAAAAAAATGCAATCAAATTGTTGATTCGTCAAGTCATAAAGTATGAATTTGTTTACAAAATTGTCAGAATTTTAAACCGGTAATCTGAATTTTTAACACAAAAGTTAATCTGTAACCAAATAGTTAAATTTTCTACCATTTTTTTCATACAAAATTTGTCAACAAAGTTTTGCAAAAAAATAGGTATATTTTCAACTTAAAGAGATGAATTTTTTACTAAAATTATGAATCGTCGATCTGAAAGACAAATTTTAAACTAAAATTGTGAATCTTTGACCAAAAAAATAAATTTCTAATACAGTAGTTCAACTTTTAATCTATCATTTGAATTTTAAACCTAAAAAAGTTTCAGTTTTTAATAAAAAAATGTGAATTAAGAAAAAAAGACTAATTTTTCAACAAAATAGTTGATCCTTCTATTCTTTGAAATTTTTCATTCAAGAAAGACAAAATTTCAATCAAATTGTTCAATTTTAAGCCCAAAAATACGAATTTTTTTACAAAGCAGTTTAATTTTTAACCCAAAAAGATGAGTTTTTATCAAAAAAGATCGTTTCTAACGAAGCGGTTGCATTTCTAACCAAACGGTTGCATTTTGATCGAAAAAGATTAACTTGATACTAAAAAAGATTTTTGGTTAAAAAATATTTAAAAATTTTCAACCAAATGAATTTTGAACCCCAAAATAAGAATTTTCAACAAAATATTTAAATTTTTAACCCGCAAATAAGAGTTTTCATAAAAAAAAACTTTTGTGGTAGAAAATTAATGTTGTCGTATTTCTTCATTTATTTTATTGAAAATTTGCCCTTTTTTGTTAGATTATTTACCTTCCGGGTTGCAAATTCTATTTGTTTAAAATCCTTTTTTTTAATGCATCATCAAATTTTAAAAGTTAGTATCCTTGGTTAAAAATTTAAGAAATATCCTTGAAAATTCTTTATTTTATTTTATTTTTTAGAAATTAATTTTTTTATTAAAAATATAGTTATTGTATTTCTTCATTTATTTCATTGAAAGTTTGCCCTTTTTGATCGATTCTTCACCATCTGGTTTAAAAAATTATATTTTTTTAAGTCCTTATTTTTTTATAGAAAATGCATTATCGTGTTTAAACGTTAATTTCCTTGTTTGAAAATTTAACAAATTTCCATAAAAAATTTAATTTTTATTTTATTTGTTGGAAATTAATTTTTTTACTAAAAATGTAAGCTATTCCATTTTTGATAGAAAATAGATCTTTTTCACTTAAATTTCATTTTTTTTTGTGTTGAAATTAGTTGTTTTGTTATGGGAAATTATTTTTTTAATTGATAATTTAGGTTTTTTAATGTTTGGTTGAATATCAATAGTTAACTTCCATTTTTCGTCCAAATTTTTTTTATCGACATTAATCTTTTTGGTTAAAAATTCATCTGTTGGTTGAAAATCTAACTATTTAGTTCAAAATTGATTTTGATCGTTAAAAACTCAATTCTCTAACTTCAAATTAAACTTTTCTATTTTTTGTTGAATATTTACCTTTTTTAATTTAAAACTCATCTATTGTGTTGAAAATTTACCCTCCTTTGGCAGGTCATTCGCCTTCTGGGTTAACAATTCAACTATTTGGTTCAAAAATAATTTTTTTATGATAAAAAATGCATCATTTTAGTTAAAAGTTTATTTCTTTGGTTAAAATTGTTTTTTTTTTTTGAAAATGAGTTTTTTTCCTAGAAATGTAGTTATTTCATTTATGCTAGAAAATTGATCTCCTTAGTTAAAAATTCACTCAACTGATTGAAAACTCGTCTTTTTTAGTCAAAAATTAAATTATTTTTGGTAGAAAATGAATCCTTTTGTGTTTGAAATTCAACATTTTTTATCAAAAATTCGTCTTTTATGTCTTGAAAACTCAACATTTTTAATGAGATTTTTTTTTCTTTATGGGATGAAAAATTTTCCTTGGTTAAAAATTCAAACCTTTTGTTGAAAATTCGTATTTTTTGTTTAGTTTATTAGTTTTTTTATTGGAAATTACAATATTTTTTGGTGAAAATCTCAACTATTACGCTTTTTCTTAAGAATTAATTTTTTTATTAAAGATTCATCAGTTTGGTTAAAAATGTAACGATTTTTTTTGAAAATGTTCTTTTTCTTTATTAAAAATAAATTATTTTAACTAAAATAGTAGTAATACATTTTTACATTAGTAAATCTGAAATTGTTGTCAATTCCATTATGCACAAAAATGTGAGATTCTTTTTCATTGCCCTTTAACTGGAACTCAATTCTTAATTATGTGTGACACACCTATTTTTTTTTAAGATTGACCCACTAAACGCTGTGATCCATAAAGTAGTAATTAAAATAATTAATTCAAGTTTATTTTAAAGAAATTTATTTTTAAAAAAACTATTTTAAAGGTGTCAGCTCTATCTTTGGGAATTTCGAACTCGCCCTCCAGTGCACGTTTTTATTCGAAAGCCATAACAAGTCTCGCAATGACTATGCAAAAACACGGGAAACTAGAATTGTTTTACACACACCATGAAGATCTTCTTATTTATTGTATTAGAGAAATTGGCATTCCCGAGGGACTGCGGAATAAGGTCATACATTTCTGGATCGACAGAAGCAATACCGATCAAGAATTTGATGCTTTCATAAAAGAATGTCTTAATCAAGGATATAGTGAATTAAAAATCATCAAGCTTCTCATGGTGAGAATATTCTTATACTATGATAAATTAGGGGCCGCCAAGAAACTAAGTTACCAATTTAAGGGTGGATTAAGTTTGCGAGTTTTGACACAGATTCAGTGGAGTTAGAATTCTTAAATGTTCAAGAATTTATGTTTTTTAAATTATAAAGTTGTTACGATCAGGTATTTCCTGAAAGTCAGTGAATATCAGAGAAAATCTGATAGAGTTAGGGAATTTTCGAAAAACTAAAGTTGAAGTTGATTTTATTCTTATGGTTAAAAATCGAAAATGTTTGGTTGAAAATTAATTCCTTTTGCTTGAAGATTCAAACTATTTTTCTGATCCTTTTTTATTGAAATATCAAATGTCAACTGTTTAGTTGTAGTGTGAAACTACTTTGTTAAAAATTCATTTATTTGATTGACGATTCCTCATTTTAGTTGACAAACCTTTTTTTCGAAATTGAATTATTTTGTTTGAAAATTATGTTTTTTAGTTGAAAATTAATTGTTTAAACTGAAAATTTAACTCGTACATTTTTTATTTATTTATAATCTTAACATGAAAATTCAAATGTTTTGTTTAAAATTCCTTTTTTTATTGAAAATTTGAATTTGTGGATGAATATTTAAGTTCCTTGGTGACTTAATTCCTCTTTTTGGTTGAAAATTCACGTGCTTAGTTAAAAATTCGTCTATTTTGGTAGAAAATTAATCTTATTTGTTGAAAAATAATTTTTTTGGTCAAAAATTAATTTTTTCTGATTTAAGATTAATTTTTTTTAACTGAAAATGTAACTGTTCCATTTTTTGTCGAAAACTTACCTTTTTTAATAGAAATTTCATCCTCTTGGTTAAAAATGATACTGGGTTTTAGGTGAAAATTCAACTTTTTGTTGAAAATCCGTCTTTTTGGTAGAAGAGTAGTCGAATTAGTTGAAAATCTATATTTTTTTGGTAGAAAATTTAAGTTTTTAATTTTTTGTAGAAAGTTTATCTTTTTAGTTGAAAATGCATGTTTTTCATGGAATATTAAATTTTTAAATTGAAGATTCAGCTTTTTAGTTGAAAATTCACTTTAACTTCCATTTTTTGTTTTACAACTGGTTTTTATTTCGTTCAAAATTATTTTTCCTAACTGAAGATGTAATTATTCCATTTTTTCTTGAAAATTTAAGTTTTTAGTTAAAAATTAATTTAATTTGGCTGAAAACTTGTTTTTTTAAATTTACGTGTCTAATGGCAACTTGATCTTTCGTTGAAAATTGGCCTTTTTTTATTTGAAAAATCTCGACTGTTTGGTTTGAAATTAATCAATTTCGCTAAAAATTCGTCTTTTTGGTAGAAAACGAATCTTTTTTCATTTTTTTTTTCATTTTTTTGATTCAAAATTTAACTATTTCGTTGAAAATTCATCATTCTTGATTAAAATTTATCGTTCATGTGAAAAATTCTTCTTTTTCTTGAAAATTCGTTTTTCTTGGTTGAAATTTTTGAAAGCTAAACTACATTGTAAAAAATCCATTTATTTTCGTTCAAGGTTTAATTGTTTTGTAGAAAATTAGTCTTTTTGTCATTAAAATTCAACAATTTGGTAGAAAATTAAACTATCTCGTTCAAAAAATATCTTTTTTTATTAAAAATTCATATTTTCAGTTGAAACTTCAACTATTTGGATAAACATTAAAATATTTATTTGAAAATTTAATCATTTGGTCGAAGTTGAAATTTGTTGTTGAAAAATCATATTTTGGGTTGAAAATTCTACTGTTTTGTGGATAATTCCTCTTTCTGGCTTCAAAGTTTAAAATTTTGGTTGCAAAAATCGTCTTTTTGGCAGAACACAGATCTTCTTGATGGAAAATTTCTTTTTTGCTTAAAATTGAACGATTTTGTTGAAATTTCGTTCATTTTTAGTTGAAAATTAATTTTTTATGCTGTAAATTGAATTATTTTGTTGAAAATTAGTTGTTTTTTTTTTAAATTGAAAAGTAACTTTCTTGCGAAAAATGAATCTTTTCTGGTTTAAAAGTTAACTGTTTTCTAAAACATTCGGCTTTTTAGCTTGAAAACTTGTCTCTTTTGTTGAAAATTCGTATTTTTGGTAGAAAATTAATCTTCCTTGTTGAAAATTCAAATATTTGTTTTAGGATTCAACTGATTTGCTAAAAATTCCACTATTTTATTATAAGGTTAATTATTTTGTTGTAACTTGTACTAGTCATATTTTTTGGGCGGAAAATTTACCTGGTTTGTTAAAAATTCAAACTATTAGATTGAAAATTCATGTTTTATGGTAGAAAAGTCATCTTTCTTGGTTAATAAATAAATTTTTCGCTCGAAATAAAACTTTATTTTTAAAAATTAGTATTTTTGTTTAAAATATCAACATCTACAGTTTTCCGTTTCAAAAAAATGAACTTTTTTGCTGAAAATCGAATTAAATGGTAAAAAATCCATTTATTTTGGTTAAAAATTAACCAGTTTTGTATAAAATTTGTCTTTCTGTCTTTGAAATTTCACAATTTGGTAGAAAAGCAAACTATCTCGTTCAAAAATATGTTTTTTCTTCGAAAATTCATATTTTTTTTTGAAAATTAAACTATTTGGATAAACATTAAAATATTTATTTTTAAATTTAACTATTTGGTCAAAAAATAATTGTCTTGTTGAAAAATTATATTTTCGGTTTGAAAATTCTATTGTTTTGTACATAATTACTCTTTCTGGCTTCAATGTTTAAAAATTTGGTTAAAAATTCATATGTTTTGTTAAAAATTCGTCTTTTGACAAAAACACTAATTTTTTCGGTTAGAAAATACCTTTTGTGGTTGAAAATTGAATGATTTTATTACAATTTTTCTCATCTCTGGTTGAAAACTAATTTTTTAAATTGAAAATTCAGCTATTTCGTTGAAAATTCTTCCTTTTTGACTGAAAATTAACTTTTTTGTGCAAATTATTCTTTTCTGGTTTAAAAGTCGACTGTTTTATAAAACATTCGACCTTTTAGCTGGAAAACCTGGTTCTTTTCTTGATAATTCGTCTTTTTTGTACAAAATTAATTTTCCTTGTTGAAAATTCATCCATTTGTTTAAGAATTCAACTGATTTATTAAAAACTTCAATATTATATTAGAAGTTTAATTATTTTCATCTGAGTTTAACAAGTCATATTTTTGTGTGCAGAATTGAACTGTCTTGTTAAAAATTTGACTCTTTGGATTGAAAATTCATCTTTTATAATAGAAAAGACATTTTTCCTGGTTAATAATTAACTTATTTGTTAAAAATACAACTCTATTGGGAAAAATCATTTTTTGGCTTGAAAATGTAACTATATAGTTAAAATTGTAACTACTTTGTGAAAAATACATCTATTTGATTGAAAATTCAACTATTTTCTTTAAAATTTAATCTAATTCCATTTGAAATCTTAGAGGTTTAAAGTGCTTCATGTCAAATTCAAAATAGTATCCATATTAATTTTATTTAAAGGAATTTATTCTCCATTTTCGGGTATAATAATCCTCCTTCCCTAGTTTTGAAAGCATTTTGGCTACGCTACTTTGGAAGCAAGAAAAATAGCTCAAAAATTGGTAAGATATTTTAGGTACGGCCCCTTAGCTGATTAAGGATTTATGAATACTGAAAAAAAACTTTGATTCATTAAAATTTCCCTATTATTAAAAGGGTTTTGTTCACGAGAATTGTATGGAACATCTGGATAACGTTACAGACGCTTATGGAGCTCTTCTGCGATATAGAGATGAAATTCCAGAAGATGTTGTAGTATTTGTTTTGAAAACTTTAGCAGATGATCTCGCTAGTTACACTCCTAGTAATTGTAAGTTCTTTGTTAATTTTGCGATTTAATCAGTTTATTTCTATTAAAATTTATTACATATTCAAGATGGCATCTGAAAAAAGTCTTGCGAAAGTCAGGGAATTGCCATAAGTAGAAAACTAATCTTCTTTGGTGGAGGATTCATCTATTTTTTTGCAAATTTGTCATTTATGGTTTGCTGCAACTTTTTTTATATAAAATTTAATTTTCTTTGTGTTAAAATTGCTCTTATTACATTATTTATTGCAAATTCTTCTTTGTTGGTTCAAAACTATACCACTTGGTTGAAGGTTGAACCACTTTCAAAAATATATATTTTTTTTTTACGATTCATCACTTTAGTTGAAATCCATCTCTGTTTAAATATCCGTTTTTCTTTTGGTTGGAAATGAATTTTATTTTGACTGAAAATTTTACTATTCCAATTGAAATATATTTATTTTAGTATAAAATTCATCTCTTCGGTTGAAAGTTCAACTATTTTGTTAAAAATTTCTTTCTCGTTTGAAAACTATTTTTTTAAACTGAAAATTTAACTATTCAATTTTTGTTTCAAAATGTAGCTTTTTTATACAAAATCAACCATTTGTTTAAAAAATCGTATTATAAATATATCTTTTTGTTGGAAATGAAACTGCCCTTTAAAAAAATTGTATTTTGGACTTGAAAATTTAACAATTTGGTCTAATATTCAACTTTTTATGGAACAATCCTTCTTTTTTGCTTGAAAATTCAACTACTATTTGTTTGTAAATTGAACTATTCGGTTAAAAATTCAACTATCTTTGGAAAAATTCGTCTTTCTGACTTGAAAATTTAACTGTATGATTGAAAATTCAACGTTTTTTAAAACAAATTCGTCTTTCTAATTAAAAAATTTAACTATTTGGTTGAAAATTCAACTGTCTTTTTAAAAAATTTATCTTTTTGGTTTCAAAATCGGACTATTTGATTAGTAATTTAACTGTTTTTTTTTAATTTGCCTTTTTTGGTTCGAAAATTTAACTATTTGGTTCAAAATGAACGGTCTTTCGAAAAATTTGTCTTTTTGGGCTTCGAAATTTAACCAGTTGGTTGAAAATTCGACTGTCTTTGAAAGAATCCTTCTTTTTAGCTTGAAACAACTACTATTTGGTTAAAAATTAAACTGTCTTTAAGAAAATTCGTCTTCTTGGCTTGCAAATTGAACTTTTCGGTTAAAAATTCAACTGTCTTTTCAAAAATCCTTCTTTTCGGCTTTAAAATAAAACTATTTGGTTGGAAATTCAACTGTATTTTAAAAATGTCGTCTTTTTTACTTGAAAATTTAATTATTTGGTTGAAAATGATTTAAAAAATGTTGTCTTTTTTATTTAAAGTTCAAATATGTTACCAGGTGTATACATATGAAACCGGTATTGCCATTTAGCGGCCAGTAGGCACACTTGTAGGCACTGTCGGAACTTACCATTTGTGCTAATTGGCGT
>NC_046664.1:45934911-45946164 GCF_010883055.1 Belonocnema kinseyi
GGCGCATACTTTGAATAAAATATTTGTTATCATTCTCTTGAAATAAATGTGTTTTTTTCTTGAAAAAATACCGGTTTCATATGTATACACCTGGTATTCTTGTTATCACTGTTTCGTTTAAAAGCTCATTTTTTTGTTGATAATTTAAATGTTCTTCTAAATATGGAACTTTTTTTTATTTAAGATTCAACCTATTTTGCTTGAAAATTCTTTGATATAGTTAGAAATTCGTCTTTAAAGGTAAAAAATTAATTAATTTGGTTCAGAACTTCACTAATTGGTTGAAAATTACATTATTTTTTGGAAATTTAACTATTTTGTTAAAAAGTAATTTTTTGTTCGTGGTAAATACAAAAGTTTGAAAGCTTTCGATTGTAAGTTGAAGTTGTTTTATTCAGTTTTTAAAAGAAATTCTTACCAATGTCACAAGATAAAGATCCCGGCCTTTAATATTAATGTTCAGGGAAAATGAAAAATGGTTCAGGGAAAAGTCAGGGAATTTTGAAAATGCAGGTTTTCGGCCACCTTGATATTTGAATTATTCGACATCTCTAAAAATTTCAAATGGAATGCAATCTTACTTTGAAATCAATTCTAAGTTGTAAAATAATAAACAAAAATATTCCTATTTCAGCACATATGTTGAAGATAGTGCTCAGATTTTCTTGCAGTTTGCCGACATCCAATTCTGTTTCTACCAGTATTTTAAGAATGTGTGCGATAAATATAGGAAAAATTCTAGTTCAAGAAGGTACTGACTTTGTTTTAAAGGCCCTTCTGATCACCCAAGCGTCCTTTACTATTCGTCACTCTTTATCCGTGAATGATTCTAAAGGTATTCTTTTTAACAAAATATTAATTTACAAGTCCCTTCAGAATTGTAAATAATTTTTTTTTAATTTAATGCTTTTCAGTTGCAGAAATATTTCTGAGGAACGATGAATTTCTTGGTGAGGTTTTCAAAAGTGGCTTCTTTTCAAAAGGAATAACAATGGCTCGTAGTATTAGGACCCTAATATGCTTAATTTTTTGCCAAATAAAGTTCAATCTTCAGGTAATGTTTTAAAATATACAAATTTGTTGCACACATTTTTTTCCTTTTGTAGAAATCTTCAATAGCTGAAAACTTTTTTTTTAAATCAAATTTGTTCATCTGATGATTTCAGTGTAAAAGTGTATCGCAAGTGACATTCAAGGATCTCCAGACTCTCTTGATAAAAATGAGAGAAAATGGGTGCAACCAGATGCTTGGTGTCGAATTGATCAAACTGCTATTAATTAATACAGTTAATAATCCTTTAATCGTCCTGTATACACCGACAAAATTCAAGCATTTGAGTTACATGTTAGAAGTTTATTTCTTGATTCACATTATTCATGACGAGGTAAGGATTTAATAATTAATATAATATTATTAAATAGTAATAAATAAGGGGTTGATCACTCTTGAAATCTTTGTGAAATTCTGTGTAATATTTCAAGACTTCTGGAATATTTAAAAGCTCCTGAAATATTTTGTAATTTGAAATCTTTGAGAATCTTTCTAAAAGTCTGTAAAATCTTTGTGAAATCTTTAGAAATATTTGAAATTTTTTCAAATTCTGTGAAATATATTGGAAATCTTTGAAAACTTTTGAAATATTTTGAAATCTTTGTAAACTCTTTGAAATATTCGTAATTCTTTGTCAAATCTGTAAAATTTTAGTGAATCTTTGAAATCTTGATAAAACCTTGAAAATGTTTGTAAATCTTTGCAAATTCTGTAAAATTGTTGTGAAATCTTTAGAATCTTCTGAAACATTTTGAAATCTTCAAATCTTTGTCAAATCTTTGAAATCTTTGTAAATCTTTGTAAATTCTGTCAGATTTTTGTTAAATCATAGAAATTTTCTGAAATTTTTAGAAATACTTCAAATATTAATTAAATCCTTGAAATATTTGCGAAGTCTTTGAAAGCTTTGAAGTATTTTTACATCTTTAAAATTTTTGTGAAATCTTATAAATCTGTAAATCTTCTAAAATCTTTGAAATCTTCGTAAAATTTGAGAACTCTTCTGAAATCTTCCGAAATATTTAGAAATCTTTGAAATCTTTGTAAATCTTTGTAAATTCTGTGGAATCTTTGAAATCTTCGGAAATCTTTAAATATTCGGTTAAATCTTTGAAATCTTTAAAAATACAGCAAATGTTCATTCAATATTTGAAATATTTGTGAAATCTTTGAAAGCTTTGAAATATTTCAAAATTTATAAAATTTTGGTGAAAATTTAGAAATCTTTAAGTCTTTCTAAAATCTTTGAAATCTTCTGAAATCTTTAAATATTTGTGAAAGCTTTGAAATCTTTAGAAATACATTGTTCAGTAAATCTTTGAAATATTTACGAAGACTTTGAAAGTTTTGATTTATCTTAAAATCTGTAAAATTTTGGTGAAATCTTAGAAATTTTTTAAATCTTCCGAAATATTCAGAAATCTTTAAATCTTTGTAAAATCATTCTAAAATTTTTAAAATGTTTTTAAATCTTCAAAAGTTGTTTACAAAATTTGAAATCTTTGAAATCTTCAAATATCTGTAAGATCTTTGTAAAATCTTCGAAATCTTTCAAATCTTTGAAATCTTTGTAAATCTTGGTATATTTTGTAAAATTTTTATAAAATTATTGAAATCTTTGTAAAATATTTTGAAATCTTTAGAAATAATTAAAATGTTAATTAAATCTTTAGAAATAATTAAAATGTTAATTAAATCTTTAGAAATAATTAAAATGTTAATTAAATCTTTAGAAATAATTAAAATGTTAATTAAATCTTTAAAATATTTGCGAAGCCTTTGAAAGCTTTGTAATATTTTGTAATCTGTGAAATTTTGGTGAACACTTAGAAATTTTTGAAATCTTCTGAAATATTTCGCAATCTTTAAATCTTTTTTATATGTATACAAATTTTCAAATCTTTTTAAACTTTCGAAAATTCTTTTAAAAAAATTATAAATGTTTGAAATCTTATGAAATATTTTTAAATTTTCAAATCATTGTAAAATCTTTGAAATCTTTGTAAATTCTGTAGCATTTTTGTTAAATTATTGATAATCATTGTAAAATCTTTTGAAATCTGTAAAAATAATTCAAATGTTAATTTTGTCTTTAAATATTTGCGAATCCTTTGAAAACTTTGAAAAAATTTTAAATCTGTGAAATTTTGGTGAAATCTTATAGATTTTTTGAAAATTTCCGAAATATTTAGAAATCTTTAAATCTTTATAAAAATATTGAAATCTTTGTAAATCTCTGCAAATTCCGTACATTTAGGTAATCTCTTTAAAACCTTCTGAAATATTTTGACATCTACAAAACTTTGTAAAGTCTTTGAAATCTTTGAAACATTTGTAAATTTTTGTAAATTCTGTGAAATGTTTGCGAAATCTTCGAAATCCTCGGAAATCTTTAAATTCTTGTTAAATCTTTGAAATACTTCAAATGTTCATTCAGTATTTGAGATATTTGCGAAGTATTTGAAAGCTGTGAAATATTTCAAAATGTTGGTGAAATCTTAGAAATCTTCCTTAAATATTTTGAAATCTTTAAATTGTTTGTTACATTATTGAAATTTCATAAAAGCTTTGGAATGTTTAAGTGTTGAGATAGTATAAAATAATTTTGAAATCTGTGAAATTTTTTGAGATCTTTTCTTCTTCTTTACAAAATCTTTGAAAGCTATTGAAATATTTTGAAATCTGTGAAATCTTATAAAATCTTTGACATTTTTGCGAAGTCTTTGAAATATTTTGATATCAGCAAATTTTTTATGAAATCTTTTGAAATATTTGGAATCCTTAAAATTTTGTGATATTATTGAGATCTCTGAGAAATTTTTGCCGAATCTTTGAAATCTGTTGAAATATTTTAAAAGCTGTAAAATATTTTTAAATCTTTGTAAAATATTGAGAAATATTTGAAACTTACCTTAAATCTTTGAAATGTTTGCGAAGTCTGAAATCGCAGATTTTTTTTAAATATCTGAAATATAATTGAAACCATTTGAAATCTACGTGAAATATTTGAAAAATTCTAAAATACTTGAAATCTTGTGAGAATTTTTTTAATCCGTATGACATCCTTGAAATCTTTTGAAATTTTTGGAAATATTTGAATGTTCCTTAAATTTTTGAAGTATTTGAGAAGTATTTGAAATTTTTGAAATCTTTTCAAATTAGTGAAACATTAAAAAAACTTTCAAAATATTGTGAAATCTTTTTGTGGCATATTGTAAAATCTTCTGAAATCTTTCGAGATTATTAAAATTTTTGAAACTTTACGAAATCTTCAAAAACTACTGACATACTTTGAAATATTTTGAAATCTGCGAAAATTTCTAAAATCTGTGAAATCATACTGAAATTTTTGAAACCCTCAAAATCTATGTAAAGTCTAGTGTACATTCAAAAGTGCTGTGACCAACCCCTCTGTAATAAATGTTATATTATACAATTTAATTGAAATCATACTACTTAAATTAAAAAATCTGTTTTTAGTCTCAGCCTGGCAAGGAAGAACAGACTTACGAATGTCTCTCGGCAATGCTTGACTACACATTCGCTCAGAAGTTTAACATAAATATTTTACTCATATGTGCTGGAACACCTGATCTCGTGGAAATTGCCACTGATAGAATTTTAAAGTCGAATCAGTTAAATTTATCCTTCTTAGATTTTGCCACCAAATGGTTGACATATCGACAGGGTTTTCGTCAGCACGTGAGAATGAAAATTAAATCATTTGCAGAAAAATCTGCAGATATTCTGATTGGTTTTCGACCACAAGTAGACCACATAAAAAATGAGAGTTGCGTGATAGTAGACGATTTTTGTACAGCTGTGAGTTCATGAGATATTTATCATTCTCATTTTCTTATAAGAATTTTAATTTGAAACTACCAATTACAATTTTTTTTCTAGGTGGACAATTACTTCAAGAATTTCTATCAATAAAGGTCAAGTTTAGGGATGAAAACTGATGTTTGCAGCATCATTTTAAATGTAAATTTTATGTTTATGTTTATTTATGTAAATTTTTGTATCGTTTAAGTGTTAAAAATTAAATTATTGTATAATCAATGGGTTTGATACATACATAACCCAGATTTTAATTTCAAGTTTTTTTATTGATAACAAAATTTCCTAAACATATATAAATGTATATAATAATATATAAAATAATAAATTATTTTCTTGATAAACTGGAGTTTTTGTGTTTAATATTGTATTAATTAAATTACACCTGATTATTTACAATTCCCATATATCTTTAGATGAATTATATTTGTTTAAAAATATAATAATTCTTTGTGATATTTTCCAGTTTTTTATTTAGGTTCTTAATTAAAAAAAATGAACCGTTAGAAAACATTCAGAAATGAATGTTAAAAACTTTGAATCCAGAGTTTTTGGTAATTTAAAAAATGGTGAAAAACTTCGTTTTTATGGATATTTTTGTTGATGCCCTCAAATCTTTTTAATTCTTAAAAATATTTATAAATACCTTTAAGTCAAAAATCTCTTCAAATCTTTGAATTCTGTGAATTCTGCTGACTAAATTTTTAAAAATTGATTGAAATATTGTAAAGTCCTTTATATTTCGTAAAAAGTTACATGAAATCTGATAAGATTCCTTAAAATTTGTAGATATTTTTTAAATCTCTCGAAACTTCCTTGGAATCCCTTTAAATACGCTAAATAATTCGAGTTCATTGAAACCCCTTAATTTTTTTGAGCTCTTGAAAATTTCTTGGAAACTTTTAGAGGGTATACAATACCCTAAAATCTGTGAAATTCATTGAAATTTATTAAAATAACTTGGATTCTTTAAAATTCATTAAAATCTTGGAGAATTTCTTGAAATTCCTTGAAATATTTTAAGCCATATGAAATGTTTTGAGATAAATGTAATTAAAATATCTTATTGAGAGTCTTTTTAATTTCTTAAACTTACTAAAATCCTCGGAAATGTAATAACATCCATTAAAATTCTTTAAAAATTGGAATCTTAAAATTTTCTACAACCTTATAGGCCCTATAAAATCCTTTTAAGTCTTGTGAAATTATTTAGAAACGCGTGTTTTTTTAAATCCCTTAAAATAATTATAATACTTGAAATTCATGCAAATTTCTTAAATCCTTTAAAATCTTTTAAAAGGCCTTGAAATTATGTAAAGCTCTTGAAATTTTCTTAGAATCTTCTAAAAAAGTCCTAAAATCTGTTAAATCTTTTGAAGCTACTTGAAATCTTTTAAAATATTCTAAAATCTCTTAAAGTTAAAATTTTTTGAAATTTCTTGAAATCCCTTGAATATTGAATGCCCTATGAAAAACTTGGAAATAAAAGTAATTAAAATACATTATTTATCCTTTCAAAATGCCTTACAATCCTTTAAAATACCATAAAATATGTGAAAATCTTTGAAATTGCTAGAAATATTTTTAAATGCCCTAAATTCTTTCAAACTTTTTAAAATATTTGGAAATTCTCCGAAATATTTAAAGACCTTAAAATTCCTTTAAATTTGTTCAAATACCCCAAAATCCATTAAATTCTTTGAAATTTCTTGAAATCTTTAAAAAAATCCCTTTAGAATCCTTTGAGATCTTTTAAAATATTCTTTCAAATTTATTAAAATATTTTGAAATTACTTGAAATAATTAAAGGCCTTTGAAATCTCTTCAATATCTTGAGATCTATTGTAATTTTTAAGAATCTTTTAAAATATCCTAAAACCTTTCTAAATTTTTAAATCTTTAAAAATATCTTGAAATATTTGAAAATTTTTAAAATTCTTTGAATTACCTTAATTCTTGTCAATAAATTCTTTGAATTTTGACTGAAATATTATAAAATCCCGTGAAATTACAT
This sequence comes from Belonocnema kinseyi, assembly GCF_010883055.1. Taxonomy (NCBI): domain Eukaryota; kingdom Metazoa; phylum Arthropoda; class Insecta; order Hymenoptera; family Cynipidae; genus Belonocnema; species Belonocnema kinseyi. The sequence goes on from NC_046664.1 coordinate 45,941,817, forward strand.
AAAATCTAATGATTTTTTAAATCCCTTGAAATATTTTAAGTATTACGCAATGTTTTAGGATCCTTAAGAATGCCTTGAAAACCCTTATTGAGAACCTTCAAAATTCCTTAAAAATACTGAAATCCTCGAAAATATAAAATCTTTTGACATTTCATAAAGATGCCTTGAAATCTTTTAAAATGTCCTAAAACCTTGCATGTCCTATACACTCTTTCCAAATCTTCTGAAATTCCTTAAAACCACATGCAAATTTTTTTAAACCCTTAAAGTCATTAAAATCCTTCGAACGTTGTTTGAAATCTTTTCAATTTCTTAAAGTCTACTAAAATTCCTTGTAATCTACGAATATATACATAAACTTTCCCAATTTTTCTAAATCTTTGCAAATACATTAAAATATTTTACAATTTCTTCAAATCTTCAAAATGCTTTGAAATCCATCAATTCTGGTGAAAATCTAATGATTTTTGTTATATTATTTTTAATTAAATCTTTTTGGATCCTTGAAAATTCATTAAAATATCTTCTTGGGAGCCTTTAAAATTTTTTTAAATTATTTAAATCTTTTTAAATCTTATAAAATCACGAGAAATCCGTTGCAATTCCTTAAAAATCCTTTGAAAAATCTCTAATCCCAGGTGAAAAAGTTGTATGTAAATTATATGAAATGGACAAAAGACTGATATTTTTCATTTTTTTTCATAGAAAAGTTCATAAAACAAATGAAAAATATCATTGTCTTATCCACTATATATAAACTATATATAACTTTTTACCTGGAAGCTTTCGAATTTTTTTTAAAATAGCTTGGCTTAACATTATAACAATATTGTATTGTAAAATTACTATAGTTTAACGTTACATACTATAGTTTTTCCCAGTGGATTATTTATAAGTAATATTTGTTAAAAATATTACGTAAAATTGTCGATTCCCTCACGAAAGTGAGAATCGGGTGGGAAATACTGAATAAATACTGGACTCAGTTTGAATTTGCCGCTCTTAAGTTGCAGCGCTATCTGAGCAGCCGGCGTTGGTACTACTGCTGTATAGTTTTAAAATAAATGTATCACGTGACACAAGAGCAATTTGTCCATGTGCAACGCATGACCGTAAATTTGTTCATTCCCGAGTGCATTCACAGAAAAATATAAAAAATGGAAAATTTTGGAAAAATCGCAGAGTTCATTAAACAACAGCTAGCTACAAGTAATAGTGAATCTCGTGTAAGTATAATGACTGTTCTTTAAGTTATTCTTTCATATAATATCTTTCATATAAATACCTCAAAAATTTATTTTTATTTATATTTTATTTCGATAAATCTGATGTAAAATTCGATTTATTGCTTTGTAACCACTTTCAACATATCGTTGACAATCGAAGGGAAGATTCAACTTAGTATTTTTATTTCTCTCATATTACAATAATTAAAAAGACAATCAGTTCCATTCTTGATTGTTTTACGCATTTACGAAAAAATATGACAAGCGTGCACGTGCCATCTTTTACCTGTCATTTCTTCGCGACCACTCAAAGATGCCCAGGCTGGATAAAAAAGATAAATTTACAATCGAAAATGTAATAGTTATATTTTCAGTAAAAAATTAAATTTTTACCAAGAAAGATGAATGTCTGTCAAAATAGAATATTTATAGTTACAGTGAAAACAATTTGCTACCAATAAGAAAAACGAATTTTCAACATAATAACTACATTTTTAACAACAAAAAATAATTTTTAACTAAAAGGAGGAATCTTTAACCAAAAGACAGAATTTTATACCAAATAGATGCATTTTTAACGATAAAAAAGATAAATTCTCAAGCAAAAATAGAATAGTTCGTTTTTCAGCAAAAATGAAATTTTTACGATTGAAGACGAATTGTCAACATAGCAAATAAATTTTGGACGAAAAAAGATAAATTTTCAAGCATAAATGGAATATTTATATTTCCTGTAAAAAGCAATTTTCTACCAAAAAGAAAAACGAACTTTCAACCTAGTACATGAATTTTTAACGAAAAAATATAATTTTTCAAGAAAAAATGGAATATTTATATTTTTAGTAAAAGAAATTTGTTACCTAAAAGAAAAATGAAATTCGAACAAAACAATTACATTTTTAACAAAAAAAATGAATTTTCAACTAAAAGGAAGAATCATTAACAAAAAAATTAATTTTCTATCGAAAAGATGAATTTTTTACCAAAAAGATTAATTTTTAACGAAATACATAAACTCTCAACGAAAAAAAGACAATTTTTTCAATCAAAAATGACATTTTTATTTTTTCAGTAAAAAAATGAAATTTTGACTAAAAAAGACGAACTTTCAACATAGTACATGCATTTTCAACGAAAAAAGATAAATTTTCAAGCAAAAATGGTATATTTATATTTTCAGTCAACAAAAAGAATGTTACTAAAAAGAAAAACGAATTTTCAACATCATAGTTAAATTTTGTACAAAAAAAATAATTTTCAACTAAAAGGAGGAACCTTTAACCAAAAGAATGAATTTTCTACAAAAAAGATCAATATTCTCCCTAGGAAGGCGAATTTTCAACTGAAAACATAAATTTCCAACTTAAAAAAGTCAATTTTTAATCAGTCTTATTTACAATATAAAAATTAATTTTTAATCCTAAAAACGAATGACTGCAAAATAAATGAATTTTGTTCAATCGTTATCTTTTTTAATTGTGAAATCATTCAGTTTGCATTGCGTAATTATAACATTTTTTACTACAAAATTTTTCATTTTACGTCTTTACTTTTAAGCGTACATTTTCAATTAAAAGAATTTGAAAATTTCGGTAAAAATAGCTGAATTTTCTCGGTAAAAATGTCACAGTCTAAACAATTACGAAAAAATTAAAAGCACCCGAAATTGAAGATTCTCGATAAAAAAACTTTTCTAGTTGATAAATTGTGAATATTAATTAATTAATGATCTTTAAAATTGAACTGTAATGCCATTATAAAAGTGGAATAATGAGTAATTTCAAAAGACGATTTTGAATCTGTTTTAAAATTTTCAACGTTAAAAATTGAAATATTTCAATTCGAAAGCCTCCAGTAGTTAAACAAATCTGAACGTCTGATTGAATCTCTACAAATTATTTTCAATTTTAAAGGAACTTCAAATTAATAGATTCATTACAATTGAACGCTTTTATTAAATTTCTATTTCTATTCAAATATTATTTTAGTCTAAAAAATTCCATTTTCTAACCTATTTAATTTGACATTTTTATAAATGAAAAATGTGTTGAAAAAATAATGTTAAAGGTATAATTGCAAACATGTCAAAAGATTTTAAAATTGTAACTGGAAGATTCTAAGGGATTTTTTTATAATCTCAGAAAAAATTTGAATTTCTACAATATTCAGCTATGTAAACCTGACAGAACCAAGTCATCAAATCATCATGTCTCCTATTTCATAATTGAGGGCTCATTTAGGGCTAATTTAATGCCCCATTGCCGAATTTTCGGCTCTTCATTTTTTTTAAATATGCATGGTTCTGCCAGCTTTACTTCAAGCCAGCAGCACCACTCAAGGAATCGGTCAAAAATTATTATATCAAATTGCCCTTTTTACAGGAATTTCCGGCTCATTTCCGGCTCGCGATATCCCTTTAAACCACTGTCCTACCTTCAAAATTAAAAAAGGGCCGCAAAGGGCAAAGGGCCAAAAACTTAATATTCGATTTTTTCCCTAAAATTAATAAGGGCCTATTTAGGACTCACTTTCTATCCCTCTATGGATTTTACTTCTTAGCCCTTTGTATAAAATATGCAACGGTGCTGCCAACTTTACTTCAAGCCAGCAGCACCATTCGAGGAATCGGTCAAAAAATGATTATATCGAATTCCAATCTTCACAGAAATTTCCGGCTCATTTCTGGCTCGAGATATCCCTTCGAACCACTGCCTTGCATTTAAAATTAAAAAAGGGCCACGAAGGGCAAAGTTACAAAATATACAATTTTTAATTCTCTTCCCAGCATTAATAAGGGACTATTTAGGTCTCACTTTCTATCCAACTACCGATTTTACTACTCAGCCCTTTTTATAAAATATTCCACAGTGCTCCCAGCTTTTCTTCAAACCAGCAGCAGCACCATTCGAGGAATCGGTCAAAAAATGATTATATATTGTTTCACTATACTTTTACATCTTCAGATAGTCATATTTTTTTCTTAATATTTATACAGTACATTCCTTTCATGAAAATTCCAACAATAATACGAGGGTGGATTGATAAGTTTCCGGCCTGACCAAGAAAAACAACGTTTTTAAGAATTTTTTTTTTTTATTTCTCAACATAATCTCCTCCAAGGC
>NC_046664.1:45946264-45956242 GCF_010883055.1 Belonocnema kinseyi
AAGCTATCTAAGGATGGTACTATAGAACGCCACCTCAAGGTAGGCCTAGTGGCGCCATCTCTTGGTCAGGCCGGAAACTTATCAATCCACCCTCGTAATCTATTTGATCTATTTCTTATAATTTACGAGGTGCTTCATACTTATTCTAATTTTTAACTTTTTGAACCCAATTTTAGATTCTTGTAATCGCGAAAATCCATAGGATCGAAGGCTCATTTAGGACTCTAGGACTATTATAAACAAAATTAACAAAAAAAATTTTGTTTAAACAAACCTTCCAAAAATGAAATGATGTCAGGATCATTTAAGGCTCCTTCAAAATTGTCGGCCGGAAGTTCTATCCCCTTGCATAAATTAGGGCTCATTCTGCACTTATTTGAGTCTGTGGTTCCAAATTTAAGAATATATTTTTATTATTATTATTCTAAACAATGGAGACATAATTTGGGACTACGGGCAAAAATTAGAAAAATATTTAGCTAAAAAATGTGTGCGATCAATGGAAAGGGCGTGAAAGCCCCTAATGAAATTGAAAAAAATTGATTTTATTGATATTGACAGAGGTATAAATCAGCGGTGGTTCGAAGGGAGATCTCGAGCCGGAAATTCCTGTGAAGAGTAAAATTCGATATAATTTTTTTTTGACCGATTCCTCTAATGGTGCTGCTGGTTTAAAGAAACGTTGGGAGCACTGTGGAATATTTTATACAAAGGGCTAAAAAGTAAAATCCATTGAGGGATAGAAAGTGAGCCCTAAATAGGCCCTTATTTATGTTAGGGAAAAAATCGAATATTAAGTTTTTGGCCCTTTGCTCTGCGCGGCCTTCTTTTAATTTTGAAGGTAGGGCAGTGGTTTAAAGGAATATCGTGAGCCGGAAATGAGCCGGAAATTCCTGTAAAAAGGGCAATTTGATATAATCTTTTTTGACCGATTCTTTGAGTGGTGCTTCTGGCTTGAAGTAAAGTTGGCAGAACCATACATATTTAAAAAAAATGAAAAGTCGAAAATTCGGCAATGGGGCATTAAATTAGCCCTAAATGTGCTTTTAATTATGAAGTAGGAGACATTATGATTTGATGACTTTGTTCTGTCAGGTTTACATAGATAAAATATTCAAATGTAATGACAAAATTTCAAAAATAGTTTAAAATATGAAAAGATTTCAACAAATTTTAATAAAATTGTTGATTTTAGAAGATTTAGAAATAAAATTTTGAAGCTTTTTAAGGATTTTAAAATGTGTTTTTTTTTTCATTAAAAAATTTATTGATTCATTCTTCAATTTCGAGTATTAAAAATTATATATTTTTCAGACAGATTTAAACAGTATGAATCATGAAAGTGAGAAAATGTTATTCTTCAGTTTAATGGCATTTAATTTAAAAGTAATTAATTTAAAGTCTGAAAAATATCAATTTTATACATTTAAGTTATTTACCGTTTCAATAGAAAATTCCAGAGTTAAATATTTTAGAAGTTACAATTTTAAATGTTTAAAATCGAAAGGGATTCCTTTTTGACTACTTTAATTTCTTAGTTCAGGTGTGCTTACTTAAAATGAGAAAATTTAAGCTTTTAATTTTAACAACCATCCGAAATTGTTGTGAACCGAGAAATGACCAAAACATTATTTGTCAAATTTTTTTATTGTTCATTGGGATAATTTGATACTTTGAAATATTAAAAAAAAAGTAGAACAGTGTTTGATATGAATGAAAAATGCCATTTATGTTTTAAATTTCAATTTCAATATGAATTTAATAAATGCATAGGTGTGTGCGAAAACTTCTTGAAACGAAACCAATAATTTGTAATAAAATGTATTATTAGAAACATTTATTTCCCTAATTACAGAATGAGTTAATTTCTGGTCTCTTGGAAACTCTACGAGAAATTAACCAGGAAAAATTTGTTATGCAACTCGTCTACAAAGGCGTCATCAGTGATTTGATAAAAAATATCGAACCTGAAAATAAAAGGTATACAAAGCTGTTCATTCATAGCAAATTTTTACTAGCTTATAATAATAAACGCGTTTTCGTACAAAAATGAACATTTCGTAAGCTCAGAAAATAAAACTCATAAAAATAATTGTACATTATTATTAAAAATTAAATTTTTTTTACATTATCTAGGGATGGTCTAAAATGTTTAGAAATAATTGTTAAAGCAGATTCTTTTTACACAAACAACCTCACTGATGAAGCAATATTGGGTATTACAAAATTACGGCTTATAGAGTCTGCAGAAGAAGCAGCAACAGCTGTAAACATCCTCAATACAATCGTAACGAAGTAATACTTTTATAATATTTAATTATAGTCCTACTTTTATAGTTTAAAATTTTTATAGGTTCACTATGTAATCTCAAGGCTGCCACACAAGCACTTTCAGTCCTTTTTTAGTCAGTCTTTAAAGAAAAAGTCACTGATTGTGACGTTTTTAAAAGGAAATGGCCACTAGTCATATTTCTACATTTCAATTTAGATTTTATATCTAAAGAAAAAGAAAATTTAGATAATTTATGTAAAGAATTTATATAGTAATCCGTAGTATGAAAATGAAATTAAATAATAAAGTTTTAATTATTTTAATCTGTGATTTTCTGGTTTTGTACTTCCTGTTTTAAACAAGATTTCCAACGAGAACGAGACCCTTGAACTACATTTTTGTTTGTTTTTAAAACAGTTATTTTATTGAAATGCGTAAGTAATTTAAATCTTTCAATATATTATTAGAAAAAAACATCTCGTTTTGAAGAAACCTTGCTACTGAAAATTTTTTTATTTATCAAGGTCTAATTGATCTTTTACTCATTGCAGAATGAATAAAGAGATTTCTAGGCATTTTTTGTAGAGTGTACCAATTATTTTATAGATTGCAAAAGCTTTTGTATTGTGAATAATTCTATACGTTTTTATTTTCATCTCCGCTATTATAGAATGTTAAAGTATACAGTTTTTGGTGATATTTTACTTAAAAATTATAAAAATGATTAGTTTAAAATTTCGATGATCTTGCGTGTTCAGCGGATTACAAAACATTACGAAGATTTCGAAACGTTTCAAAATATTTCAAAAATTTCAAAATATTTAACAGGATTTTAAACATTTTACAAAGATTTAAAAAATTTCAAAGATTTTAAAAATTTCAAAGATTTTTAAATATTTATAAGATTTAAAACGATTTCAAAATGTTTCAACACATTTTAGAAGATTGGAGAAGATTTCATTAAGATTACAAATAATTCAATGATTTCAACGAATAAGAAAGTTTTAAGAAAAATTTTACAAATATTTTTTAAAGATTTCACCAAATTTTCTCAAAGATTTCCAACATTTCATAAACATAACACAAATTTAGTCGATTTAAAAAAGGCGTCTACATCAGATTTAAAAGATTTCGAATACTTCCACAGATTTTAAAACTTCCGAAAGATTTTAAAGACTTTGAAAAACGTTTAGCAAAACCAGATTTTTAAGATTTCAAAAGATTTCACACCTCAATATTTAAATGGTCTTGAATGAACACAAAAGATTTTATAAAATTTTAAAGAGATCTCACAGAAATTTCCAAATTTTAACCATATTTTATGCACTTCCAGAGATTTTAAGGAACTCACATAAATTTAAGGATTTCAAAGATGACTTGTTTGCAAATAATTAAGAATTTTTTATTCATGGTTCTGTTTAAAAACAAATTTGTGGGTACCAAAAAATGAAATTGCTCATTTTTTACATATATAACAAACAGTTATTTCATCAGTCGATATAATCAAAAAGAAACCTGGAAAAACTTGACTTCGTGACATGGAAAATCTGGAAAAGACCTTGGATTTCTATCTTAAGAATCGCTGGGCACCCTGATAAAGTATCACTAAATTTGAAGGTACTAGAAAGAAAATACGTGCATGATCATTTTTTTGTCTTGCGCAATTTTTTAAATGAAAATATGAAATTATTGCACAATTTTCGTAATTCATAGCATTTACTGTATAAAATCATAGAAAATCAAGTCCAATATTTATGACCGCCGTAAGTCACAAATATAATAAATACCAATTTTAGACGAAAAATGCTAACATAACCGATTATTTTCCAAATTTTGTAAATACTCTTTGAAATCTAATGATTTTTTTATTAACAATAGCAGATATTGACAAAAAACGCTACCATAATAAAACAAAAATGGTTCAGGGTTGTAAATAATTGTTTACATCTATCGTTTTATATTTAAAATCACCGATTTCCGATGAAGAATGTTAGAAAAACCTAGAATTGTCAACATTTGTGAATCTTCTTTCAGATCTAATTTTTTAAAATTAAAAATACAAATTTCCGACTAAAAACAGTAACCTTTTTTATAATCGTTAAAAGATTCTAAGTCTTGTTCAAATTATAATTATTTTCGTGTACCGTAACATAACATTGTTAAAAAATTATGTATGTTTAAAATCTATCTAATGACATTTGTTTAAAAAAAACGATTTGGCGTGAAATTCTTGAAATAAATAAATAGAATTGAAATTGTTGTAAAATTGTATAAAATGCTAACATAACTTAAAATTTGTTAAAAGTTGAGAATATTCTTTAAAATCGAATTTAAAAAAATTTTAAATACCGAGTTCCGACGAAAACAGTAGCATAATCTAAAATTGTTTAAAGATTCTAAATTTTGTTCCAATTATAATGATTTTTGTTTTAAAATACCAATTTTTATTGTAGAATTTTAACATTACCAAAAACTGTTAAAGATGAGCCTTTTCTTTAAAACCTAATTAGAAAAAATGGAAAATACCGATTTCCGACGAAAACAGTAGCATAATCTAAGATTGTTTAAAGATTCTAAATTTTGTTCCAATTATAATTAATTTTGTTTTAAAATACCAATTTTTATTGTAAAATTTTAACATTACCGAAAATTGTTAAAATATGAGATTTTCCTTTAAAACCTATTTAGAAAAAATTGAAAATACTAAACATAACACGACGAAAAACACTAAGGTGATTTAAAATTATTAAAAGATTCTGAATCTTTGTAAAACTGTAATGAGTTTTATTTTAAATACCAAATCTTGGCTTAAAACGCAAACGTAATCTGAAATTGTTACAAAATATGAACCTTTAAAATCTAGTGATTTTCGTTTGAAAAATGCTAAGGGGTAAAAAAACTAACAAAATCGGAAAATATAAATCTTTGAAACCTAAAGATTTATTATTGAAAATACTCATTTCCTGCGATTTACATCGGAAATGAGCAGTTTCGGTTTTTCTCGGACTGAGCCCAATCAGTGTATAGTCTTATGCAATAATTAAGGGCTCTTTAAGCTCACCAGCAACCCCAAAATAAATTTTTCAAAATCATCCCATAATATTGAAAAACTACTCCCAAAACCAAAAGTACTGATTAAGTTAAAGAAAAAGTATTGCATCAGTTTGGAATATTTTCTAGCTATCTAGAAACATCAACCACTTTTTCAAATCCCACCCCCAACACTAGAAAAGCGTACCGTAAAATAATTTCACATTAAACTGAGAATGAAGTATATCAGCAGTTTCTGCTTTTCTCGGACCGGGCCCAATCAGTGTATTCTCTATGTCAGGATTAAGGGCTCTTGCATAGCCCCTGGAGCAATTGGTAAAAAACAACCCCTATACTGACAAACTACCCTAAAAATGAATATTTTTTAAACATAGAAGTATTTACATTGGAATGAAGGGCTCTCTTTCAGCTCTCCAAAACCCCAAAAATAAATGTCCAGAAAACTACCCCTAACATTAGAAAACTACCTCCAAAAGCATCAAATCAAAAGCATCGTTTTGGATTTACCCCGTAAAGTAATGTTACATTAAACTGAGAATAAAGTATACCAACAGCGGTTGTTTTTCTCGGACCAAGCCCAATCTATGTCCCATACCAAAATTAAGGGCTCTTGCATAGCCCCAGGCGAAATTTGTCAAGAACAACCCATATCACTGACAAACTACCCTAAAGAATAAATATGCTCTAAACATAAAAGTGAGTACGTCAGAATTGAGGGTTCTTTTTAAGCTCTCCAACATCTCCAAAATCAATTTTCTTAAACCGTACTTTAGCATTGAAAAAGTTTTTCCAGAACCTATAGTACTGATTAAGTCAAAGAAAAAGTATTGAACAAAGTAATTACTGTAAAAAATTGTGCATGAAACTGAGAATGAAGTATGTCAGCAGTTTTTGTTTTTCTCGTACTGAGTCTAATCAGTTTATGCTTTATGTCAGCATTAAGGTTTATTTTTGGTCAGGATTTTAATAGTTGTAGCCATTTTTTAACTAGTTGGTGTTTAATTATGAAAAGTTTCGCTTCGGAATTTTGAAGCTTAAGAGGCAAGTTTTATTAAAAAGGAAAATACAAGATAATTTTTTCCTTATAGAGTAATTTAATAAATTAATAGGATAATTGAGTTGAAAAAGCATTGACTATTATTACACTTAAGGATCAATCTTTTTTAAATTAGGTAATTGTGACCTTGGTACTCACCTCTGAATTCAGCAATAAAATTTCATTTAATCTAAAATAAAAATAAATAAATAAATCGAAATTTTTCAGTAGATAAGTCCTCCCATTCACAACTCAGTTTTTTTTTTGAGTGAACAGTAATCACTTTTTTGTTCAAAATTACTGATATTTTCCACTTATTTAAAAAGTATATTAAACTGTGGCAGCCCTGAGTAAACTATTTCGAAAATATTTTTTTATTTAGGTTATATTTATTTTTCAGAGTATTCAATTTTACCGAAACTCAAGGAAAAAGCCTAATTAATAAACACGCCGATGGTTTATTAAATGTGATTACCCGATCATGTTTTAATTCCTTTTCATTGATCTCTGCAATAAAATTGTTCAATTTTATTCTTGAGTATAGTACAAATGACTTCAAGCTAACAAACATTCGTACAATTAACTTAACTTACAGCTGGATAATGAAGGTTCTAGTGAAAGCAGAAGATATCTCTAATTTAGAGAAGATAAACACTGTTTGTTTTACTACAATTTCGGCTGCCAAGTAATTATTCTTAAATTTATTTTATTACGAAAATCGATCGTCGATCAACCCACTTTAAATCCATTTTAAATTTTAGAGGAAATCAGGTGAAATGCATTCTTCCTATTGAAACAAAAATTGTTCACAAATTTAAGAGTATTTATATTTTGATGTTTATTAAAATAAAATTCTTTATAATTATATAGTTTTTGATCCAATTCAGATATTTCAATTTTCGTTTCGGATCCTGAGGGTGATTGTTACTGTACTCTTTTGAAATTCGACAGGAAATTCGAAAACGTTTAAAATTAACACAGGGTCGTCGATTTATTTGAAAATATTGAAAGTAGATTTTCACGAAAAACTTTCACTTGTATTTTAAGCAATTTTTTGTGTGGAATTTGACGTTCTATAAGGAAATAATCCTGTACGTTGTATGTGAGATAAAATATTTTTCTAGACGTAAAATTTTTTTTCATAGAATGGAATTTTCGCATTTTCTCGGAAACAATGAAAACTACTAGCAAATTTTCACATAAAAGTGTTGCACAGCTAGAAAAGTTCTCAAAAAACGCCTCTTGCTCTTTCGCGATCTTGCATACTTTACGAGAAATACACGAAAATTATATCTTCAGAAAAAAAACTCCAGACTTAAGAAATGGCTCAGACCAGATAAAACTTTAAAGATATATTGCAAAAAATAAAAAAGATCGAGTTTTTCAGAAAACCTACTTTTTACTAAACTACTTTAGTGTAAGAGAATTTTTTTCTTGAAAATAAAATTTCCAAATTTTTTTGCGAACGATGTAAGATTTCACGAAACATTAAAAAATTTTTGTATCTTTCGTTGCTACTGAGAAAAATGCGAAAATTCGATTACATAAAACAAATCTGACAAAAAAAATTAGTTTAGTCCGCATAAAACACAGGATGTCCTGCATAGGGAAGACCCAATTCAACAAAAAATTATAAGTGTAGGTCTTTTCTCAAAATCAATTTCTTATATTTTCAAAGAAATAATCGCTAACGCTGAAATTTTTTCAAATTTTCCTACGAATTTCGAAAGCGAATGGTAAAACGCACCATCAGATTCTAAAGAGAAAATTGTAATTTATGAATGAGATGAAAAACTATGGAATTTTAAAGATATTTAAAAAAATATGCATCGAAATTAAATTACTCGTAACTAATTGGAAAATTTTATTTTATCAATACGAAAAAATTCGTTGAGAAATTCTTCGACTTCAAGTGTAGAAGCTGCCTGATTTGAAATGGATTAAAATGAAATTAGAAAATATTACAATTTTGTTTCAGTGCCTAGTAAATTATTTTTTATTTACAGCGTGTGTAATGAAATTGATGACGAACTTGACGTAAAACTTAGTACTGTTTTTTCTGGCGAATCAAAACAGTCACTGCATCAAGTAACAACAATTAAAAGGGATCTCATTGTATCTATTAGAATAACTGTAATTGAATACGTAATTCCTCTTGCAAAAGTAAGGAATAAAAATTGATTAAATCAAATTCAGGATAAATCAAAATTTTAATTTCTCTTTAACATTTAGTTTTCAACTACGAAATTCTTTGAAATTAAGCAACTGAAAATCTAACGATGAAATGTGGACAATACTCTCTTAAAATAAAAAATAAGGACGAGAAAAAACAAAAGGGGATTTTACGTAATTAGATGTTTTCTTTTTCCTTATAACATTTTATTTATTTTTTGACTTGAATCGAGACGTTTTAGAGGAAGTTCAAATTTGATTTTTAAATTGTTGGTTTTGTTTTAATTTCCAAGAATTTCGTAGTTACATTTTAATGTAACTTTAATGTGGGACGTAAAAGAGGAATTTAAATTTGATTTATTCTAAATTTAAGTTCATAAATTTTAAATGTATTAATATTATTAATAGATATGTTTTAAACAATAACCTGGCGAACAATTTTGGACAACACACACTTAAATGTCTTAATTGCAATTTGAAAATAATAATAAAAGAAGAAGGAAAAAGAAGACAAGCTTAACCAAATTTGCGGACTGTCTTCTTTTTTTCTCCACTTTTTTTATTTGTCTATATTTAATCGACAGATGCCCCCCCCCCCAAGTATTTCGTAGTTAAGTAAGGTATAGTTAAATCCTTTAAAAAATTTAGGTTCAATTTATAACAACCACTTAGTTCTATGCAGTATTTAAAATGGGGCGACTTAAAAATCTCGAAAAATAAAATTCCCCAATAATAGAATCCCCAACAGTTTATAATATTACTGAATTTTAAAATTCCCGACAGAAAATTTTCGAACTCTAAAATATCCGCCCTAAAAAATTAACGAATTTAAACAATTAAAAAAATGTTATTTCCTAAATTTTATTTATTTATTAAAAGTACAATAATAAAATAATTGAAAGAAATTTTCATCCAGAAATATATTTTTTCAATTTTTGTTTTAGATTGAAACTATTATTTTAGAAACTTTAAACATTGAAAATAATTCGTTTAAATGAAGATATTCTTTATTGTAATTTAAAAAAAGAAATAATATTTGTAAAGAAAATGTTTAATTGATTGAATTCGGTAATTTTCAAATTCGGTAATATAATATAATCTGTCGATAATTCTATTATTCGGAAACTTTATCATTCAGGGATTGAATTAGTCTGTAATTTTCTAATTTAGGAATTTGACAGTCTCGGGAATTTTATTTTTCGGGATTGTTCAGTCAACCGGTTAAACTGATCGAATTCTAGGTATTAGAGATGGCCATAGAAAGTGCAGAAAATTTGATCAAGCTTTTAAAAACAGTTATAAAATTACAAGTCGTCAAAGATCAGACATTATGTGTGAAATTGTTACGTAATGGCTACTTGAAATATTTGCTGGAATTATCACTATTGTATCCTGAAAGGTAACGTTTTTATAGACAGGTTTAAAAAAAACTTATAATTTAACATAT
>NC_046664.1:45956342-45972045 GCF_010883055.1 Belonocnema kinseyi
TTAACTTATAATTAGGAACATTTCTGATTTTATGGTTAAAATGTACTAAAATCCACTCAATCAGTTCTTTTTATATATATGTTTTTCTTTTCTTATATTATATCTTTTTCTAGGGCTTCGTTTAGAATTAAAGTTTGCAGAGTAATTTCTGAAGTAATAGTTACACTGAAAGAATATCTAGAGTTGCCGATAAGTTCTTCGGCAGAAGGTCTTGTCGCTTTTCAAAACTATCTTTGCACTGGGTTTGAATCTCTACCGACTGATATCGGGGAATGGGAAAACCTTTTGAGAATTTACGATCAGAAATCCAACTCCTTGCTGATTCTACTTTTCTGCCACTATATCGGCACTAATGAGTACTTTTCATTTAAATAGTTCTACATTTTATTTATGTTAATTGAATATTTTATCAACGTCAACTTTTTCAACAGGATATACATATTTTCTCAAAAATCATTGGCGATAAAACTAATGACTATCGTAGAAAGGCGAACAGAGCCTATAATTTTGAGGGCTCTCTGGTTATTATATTCTGTATGTATTTAATTAAGATATAATTTAAGGCCATGTAATATATATCCGATTCCTATTTTACCGATATTATTTTTTTTCGAAACAAGTTACGCGCACTCTAATTGAGATATTTGGTTGAAAATGTGGAAAATTAAGTAAAAGGCAGTAAGCATGGGCCTAAATTTAACCCTCAAAGTGCATACATGGTAAAAATCACGGTAAAGTGCATCGTGGGTGTTTATCACCCCAGTGTATTTAATCATGTATTCCTTAACCCCTATTGAATATTTTGTCACAATAAAATTATCCGATATAGTTTAAGGTATCTTTTATAAGGCAGAGTTTATTTTATAGCCATTTATTTATTTTAAGTTTTTTAAAAACATATTGAAAAAATGGGTTTTTTTACTTGAATATTCATAACTCACGCAATTTGAATTATTTTAATCTGAAAAATTATTACTATACTTTTGAAATAATGTACTTTCATAAAAAAAATATTGCAATATAATACGATTATTTATTCTATACTACGATTTATTATTCTAGAAATTGAGGAACATTGACAGGTAATACCATAAAAATACAAGAAATTGAAAAAATAGACATATATAACTTATTTTAACAATTATATTTTATTCAACACATCCACAGTCTGCTCTCGCATGATGCGCTGTCGTAAGTTATAAGCCATCTATAAAGAAAAAAAGTATGAAATAATAATAAAAAAAATTATTTCACTTCATATGATACAATTACATTAGAAAGTAAACAAAAATCAATAAAATTTCAACAAAAAAAAAAATTTGCTCCAAAATTACTTTTTCACTCACTTAGTGCGCACTGGGTGTTATAGACCCCACGATTTTTTACCTCCACTTCAGCAGCAGCTGCTCTTCTAGTAGACTGGTGCTTGACGCAGTATGCTAAACTTTACTTCCAGTTAGTGTCTCCAACTCAAGCTAGATGGCGACACTTATTCAATTTTTTCGAATTAAGTATGGTTTAAAAGAGTTTGAAAATTGCTTGGGGTCTCAGAAACCCACATTGCACTTTATGGGTTAATAAAGCTTTAAAAATATTTTGAAATTTTTAATTATATTTTGATATTTTAGAAGGTCATACAAAAATATTTTCGAACTAGTCCGCTAATTGGCTAAAATAGTAATGATCCGTAAGTTTTGAATAAATCAAATAAAGGTAGACGATTTGGCGGGAGGGGGCTCAACTTTCAACAAATTAATTGAATTTTCAAAGAATAAATATGGATGCTCAATAAGAGCGTAATAGTTGATATTTTAACCCAGAAAATATTTTCATTTTTAATGAAAAATAGTCTAATTGAACCAAAGAGAACGAATTCCCAATGAAATAGTCGACTACTCAACCAGACCAAATTAGTTTTCAACAAAATAGTTGAATTTTTAATCAAATAGTTCAATTTTTTATCAAATATTTAAACTTTCAGCAACAAAAAATGAGTTTTCAACACAGTAGATTAATTTTCCATAAAAAAATGAATTTTCAACAAAGCACAACAATTTTTTACCAAAAAGTTGAATTCTTAATCACGAAGATTAATTTTCTGCCAAAAAGACAAAGTTTAAGTAAATAAAATGAATTTTCAAGTCAATGGTTTGAGCATTCGATGTGATGTTAGTCCAAATTTTATTTGAATAATTTTTAGTTTATATTTTGTTCCTTTCTAAAAATGTTTGACTAAATAATAGAATTTTTAAACTGAACAATATCAATTTTCAACCATAAATGGAATAGTTAATTTTTCATTAGTGGGAGAATTTATTTTCAATCAAAAAAACTTATTTTCTACAAAATAGCTTAATTTTGTGCCTAATAGTTGAACTTTATATCAAATTGTTGAATTTTCATACCAGAGAGAAAAATTTTGTTGAGTTTTTAACCCGAGAATATGAATTTCTAACAAAGTTAATTTTCAACCAATTAGTTGAATTATTAAAAAAATATAAAAATTTTCCATTAGAAAATTTCGTTGTGAAAAAAACGAACCTGCATAAAAAACTGGTATTTTAAGAGAGTGGTTCAAATTTGAAGCAATAAGTTGAATTTTCAACCTAAAAAGTTGAATTCTTAACTAAAAATTTAATAATTGCAATTCCGAGAAAAAAGATTCTAATTTAAAATAAAAAACAGCTGAATTTAACTAATAAAACTAAACTTCAACAAATTACTTGAATCCTGAACTAAAACTGATTACATAATTTTCAACACGACAGTTACATTTTTGAAGAAAAAAATACGAATTTGCAAGAAAATACATTTTTCAACGAAAAAAGTTAAATTTTTTACCAGAACGTTGCATTTTTATCTAAAAAAAGGTCTAATTTCTATAGAAAGAGATTAATTTTCAAACAAAAAGATGAATGTTCGATAACATTGTTGAATTAAAAAAAATTGTTTATTTAAGAAAGAAAGAAAATTTCCATCAAATTGTGGAATGCTTAACTAAAATAACGAATCTTTACCATAGCAGTCGAATTATAACCAAATAATAACTTTTTTAACCAAAAAAGATGGATTCTTAACAAGAAATTTTTGGATGAAAAATTATTCTTTTCAGGTAAAAAGTACACTATTAAATTTTTTCTTAAGAATCCATCTTTTTTGGTTAAAAAAGTTATTATTTGGTTAGAATTCAACTGCTATGTTAAATATATATACATATATAATTTTTATTTTTGAAGTGAGACCGAGGCCTGTCTGTGAAATATTTTTAATATTTTATAAAATATGTTTTAATATTTCTAAAATATTTGAAATTATTGTGCAATCTTTTGAAATATTTGAATTGTTTCTGAAATATTTTTTAACTTTGTGAAATCCTTTAAATACTTTAAAAATATTTTTAAATATCATTGAAGCTTTTGAAATCTTTTCAAACAATTGAAAATATTTTTTATCTTTGTGAAAACTTTTGATACATTTGTGAATCTTAAAAATCTTTGTAAAATCCGTAAACTCTTTCTAAATTTATTTATAATATTTTTAAGACTTTTGAAGTTTTTGTCAAGTCACTGAAATCTTATTAAAATCTTGAAAATATTTTGAAATCTTTTAAATCTTTGTGAAATCGTTTGAAACCTTTGTGAAATATTTTAAATAATTTAATTTGATTTAATTTTTATAAAATATCTGAAATTATTTTAAAATCTTTTAAATTATTCAGGGAATCTTTGCAATATTTTAAAATCCTTTTAAATATTTGAAACGTTTGTGATATCTTAAAAATATTCGTTAAATTTTTCAAGTAATTTTAAATCTTATAAAATCTTTTACAATATATATTTTTCCAATATTCTTTAAGCTTTTTAAATATTTTTCAAATTTCTGGAAATATTTAAAAATATTTTAAAAGTTTTTGTAATCTCTTAAAATGTTTTTAAATATTTTAAATTATTTTAAAATCTTTTGAATTGTTTTTGGCGCTTTTACAGTATTTTTTAATATTTTTAAATTTTTGCGATATCTTTAAAATATTTCTTGAATCTTCAAAGTATTTTTAAATCTGGTGATATCTTTTTAATCTTTTAAAAAATATATCATTTTAATATTTTTAGCGCTTATTAAATGTTTTTGAAATCTCTTAAAACATTTAAAAATATTCCTGGACTTTGTGAAAATTTAAAAATAAGTTAATTTGATTTAATCTTTGTGAAATATTTTTAATTTTTGTGATATTTTTGTAATCTTTGTGCAATCTTGGAAATGATTGAAATCTTTGAGAAAATATTTTTAAAGATTTTAAAATATTTTTTAAATCTCTGAAAATATTTTTAAATCCTTTTAAATGTTTTTGAAATCTCTGAAAATATTTTTAAATATTTAAAATCTTTGTAAAGTCATTAAAATGACCTAATTCGATTTAATGCTTGCAAAATATTTAAAATTATTTTAGAACTTGTAGAATTGTTTGTGGAATCGATACAATATTTTTTAATACTTTCAAATCTTTGAAATCTTTGCGGTATCTTTAACATGTTTTTTAAATCTTTTAAAACTTAAAAAAAATATATTTTTTAAAAATATTTTTAAAACTTTTTAAATGTCTTTGAAATGATTTAATTTGATTTCATCGTTGTGAAATATTTAAAATCTTTGATGAATCTTTAAGAAATCTGTTTGATAAAATTCCTTATAATATTTAAAAGTATTTTTAAAGCTTTTGAAGTCTTTTTAAATATTTGAAATTTATAGAAATATTCGTGAGATAGTTGAAATATTAAAAAATGCATTTAAATAAATGCAATTTTTGTGATATTTCTAAAATATTGGTTAAATCCTGGAAATTATTTAAATCTTCCAATTGGGTTATCGAGTTGTAAATTTGGGAAATTAAATAAAAGGTACTATGAAACGTTCGTATGATCCTACGAAAAAAGTCAAAAAAGTTCTGTAGGGTAGAAATCGGATAAGTATCATCACATAGCCGTAATATGAGAAATTACTGCATTATATGGAAATACCAAAATCCATCTTTTCCTAAAGGTTGCAGCTCTAGATTCCAATATTTCTGGCACAGCTTCTCATCCACGTTTGTATTTAAATGCAGCAAGAAAGCTTGCAAAGGCTTTAGAAAATGAAGATAAACTAAAATTGTTTTATACGCACATCGAGGAGCTTTTTCTTTATTCTATGAAAGAAAATTGTTTACCGGAGAAGTTAAGAATGAAGGTTATAAGCATGTGGCTGGAAAAAAGCGAAAGAGAGAAAGATTTTGAATTATTCGTAAAGGAATGTCTTGAACAAGGCTATGGAGAATTAAAGATTGTTAAACTTTTAATGGTAAGAATTTCGTCAAGTTATATATTTAGTTTTTATTATTAAATTCTAAATTTATGTTTTTTTTTTCCTTTAATTACAGCACATAGCTCACGAAAATTGCATTGGTAATCTAACAAATGTTGTAAGTGCCTACGGAACTTTACTGCGATTCAGGAAAGTGATTCCGGAAGATGTCGTAGAATTCGTTTGGAAAACTTTATCAGAAGATCTCGAAAAGTACACACCATGCAAATGTAAATTCTTCGTTTTTTTACACTTATCAAATTTGAAATTTTTGTGAAATTTTTTAATTTTCAAAGTCTTTGTGACATCTTTTAAATTATTTTGAAATCTCTGAATTGCTTTTAGTCTGCGATTTGAAAGTGTTGTGTAATGTTCCTGAAATATTTCTAACTCATTTGAGATCTTTGAAATCTTGGGAATAATTGTGATATCTTTGAAATATTTCTAAAACTTCTTGAAATCCTTGATATCTTTGGAATCATTCTATAATTTGTGAAATTTTAAAAAATTTTCTGAAAGCCCTCATAATATTTTTAAATCGTTTGAAAATTTCGGGTCATCCTTGAAATATTTTTGAAGCTTTTAAAACATTTAAAATATTTTTTTAATACTTTAAATACCTTGAAATATTCGCGCTATTTTAAAAATATTCTTTAAATCTTTAAAATAATTCAAATCATTCTCAAATGTTTTTAAAGTATTCAAAATATTTTAATTAAATATTTTTGAATATTTAAAAATTTTTTAACATTTTGAAATCTTTGTGAAATATTTAAAATGATTTTATTTGACTTAATCTCCGTGAAATATTTAAAACCTTTGAGATATCTATCAAATATATTTTAAATCTACGTAATCATTTAAATCATTGTGAAATTTTAAAAATATTTTTAAATCTATTGAAATCCGTGAAATATTTTCGTATATGTTTAAAGCTTTTTAAATCTTATCGGAATCTTTTAAAGTATTTGTTAAATCTTTGAAACCATTTAAATCATTTTTAAATCTTTGTGAAATATTTGAAATCATTTAATAAACTATTTTTCAATATTTTTTAATATTTAGGGATCATTTTGAAATGACTAAATCTCTTGAAATCCGTGAATAATCTTTGAAAATTTTTAAAGCTTTTTAATCTTTTCGGAATCTTTAAAAATATTCTTTTATTACATTGCAATCTTTGTGCTGTCTTTAAAACATTTGTTACATCTTTGAAATAATTTAAATCATTCTTAAATCTTTGTGAAATATTTAAAATTGTTCTGAAATGTTTTTGTATTATTTTTAAATCCTGTGAAATATTTGAAATCCTTTAAAGAAATATTTTTGGATATTTTTAAATAATAAAGGATCATTTTGAAATTTTTAAATCTATTGAAATCCGTGAAATATTTTAAAAGTCTTTTAATCTTTTCGGAATCTTTAAAAATATTCTTTTAATACTTTGCAATCTTTGTGCTATCTTTAAAATATATGTTAAATCTTTTAAATTATTTAAATCATTCTTAAATCCTTGTGAAATATTTGAAATTTTTTTATTATTTTTAAATCTTGTGAAATATTTGAAATCCTTTGATAAAATATTTCTAAATATTTTAAAATGTTTACGGATCATTTTGAAAATTTTAAATCTGTTGAAATCCGTGAAATATTTTCGAATATTTTTAAAGCTTTTAAAATTTGTTTCTTAATCTTTTAAAGTATTCTTTTAATACTTTGCAAATTTTGTGCTATGTTAAAAATATTTACTAAATCTTTGAAATCATTCTTAAATCTTTGTGAAATATTTGAAATTTTTGTGATATGTTTTTGTATTATTTTTAAATCTTGTGAAATGTTTGAAATCCTTTGATAAAATTTTTTTAATATTTTTAAATATTTACGGATCATTTTGAAAATTTTAAATCTATTGAATTCCGTGAAAGATTTTTGAATATTTTTAAAGCTTTTTAATCTTTTCGGAAACTTAAAAAATATTTTTTTAATACTTTGCGATCTTTGTACTATCTTTAAAATTATTTAAGTCATTCTTAAATATTTGTGAAATATTTGAAATTTTCGTGTATTATTTTTAAATCTTGTGAAATATTCCTTAAATCTTTCTGAAATCTTTGAAATATTTTTGAAGCTTTTTTGAATCTGGTAAAATCTGAGAAATATTTTTTGATAGTTTTAAAGTTTTTTAATTCTTTCAAAATATTTTAATATATTTGTGAAATCTTCGTAAAATCTTTTGAAGTTTTTGAGATATCTTAAAAATTATTATTTAATTTGATTCTTGTGAAGTATTTGCAATCATTGAAGTCTTTGCAATATCTTTAAAATATTTGTTAAATGTTTTAAATCTTTTAAACCTTTATGAAATTTTTGTGAAATATTTTCAAATATTGTGAAATATTTGAAAACTTGTAATAAGATATTTTAGAATGTTTTGAAATCATAAAAAAAATTAATTTGATATAAGCCTTGTGAAATATTTGAAATATTTGTATTATCTTCAAAATATTGGTTAAATCTTGATTTTCTAGATCAATCAATCTTGTTTAAATTTTTCTGAAATATTTTTAAATCTTGTAAAATATTTGAAATGTTTAAAAATATTTTTGAATGTTTCTAAAGTTTTTTTAAAGTATTTTTGAAATAGTCAAATTCTTTGTGAATTATTTTAAATGATTTAATTTGATTTAATCTTTATGAAATGTTTGAAATGTTTGTAAAATTTTGGCAGTGATTTAAAATATGCACAAAGCTTTTTAAACCTTTTTGAAATGTTTTAAAATATTTAAAGTCTTTGTGAAATGTTTGAATTAATTTTAATTTAATCTATGTGAAATGTTTAAAATATTTTTGGAATGTTTTAAATATCCAAAAATATTATTCACTCTCTGTCAAATATTTAAAATCTGTGAAATCTTTGAAATTTACTTTTTTTTTGAAAAATTTGTAAACAAAGTAGAATGTTGGGTTCTCACAATGATTATGTAAAATTATTGATTAAGAAACGACAATTTTAAAATCGGAATTAACAAATTTTTGGTCCTCAATCCGAAATTAAAAACCCTGCTGTTAGGATAAAGAAAATTTTTTTTATTGTAGCAGATATTCTGAAAACTGTGCTGAGATTCGTGAGCTCATTACCTGCATCAGAATCGATATCTGTCAGATATTTAAGAAAATGCGCGACGGGTATAGTAAAGGTTTTAATTAAAGGCAGTAACTTGATTTTGAAGACTCTTTTAATAAATGCAGCTGCATTTGCAATTCGACAATCTGCAGTAATTGATGATTCTAAAGGTATTTATTCAAATTAAATTTTTGTTTGTAATTTTCGATTTATTTATTATAAATTTCCCACAGTTGTAGAGATATTTCTCAAAAATAGGGCGTTTATACAGGAAGTATATGACAATGGTTTCTACTTCAGAAAAATAGCATTGACTAACATTTGCATCAGGACTTTGGCCTGCTTAATCGCCCGTCAAATTAAGTTCAATTTGAAGGTAATATAAAAATTTGTCGATTATTTTCTGGGGTTTCCCGGTTTTCAGTATGTTTTCAAAATTTGAAGCCCTCAAAATTAAAAAAATTGTAGTTACTTGCAGGCTTTTGACTTACCACACTAATTTGGTTATTTCATACTTTTTTTCACCGATGAAAATATTTTTTAATTCCTTCGCTAATTTGCCACGAATTGTCTCAATAATAAAATAAGCTTTGAACAAAACAGCTAAATTCTCAACTAAGAATGAGGAATTCTCAAAAAATCACATAAATTTTCTACAAAACCGTTGACTTTTCTACCAAGATTTTCAATTTTCAAGCAGTTCCATTTTTTACCTAAAGATATTGATTTTCACCAAAAAATTTAATATTTGATATTCAAACTAAAAATAAGTTAATTTTAAATAAAAAATAGTGTATTATAAAAAAAAACGGATTTTTCACAAAATACTTGAATCCTCAAGTAAAACAGAATTATTCTGAACCATACACTTGCATTTTTATAAAAAATGAATTTCCTACAAAAAAAGGTAAATTAATGAAATACATTCTTAGTTAAATTTTCAACTAAAAAAATATAAAATTTAAATCGAAAATTAAATTTGCAGTTAAAAAAATTAATTTTCCATTAAAAAAAAACGAATTTTCTAAGAGCCTGTTGAATTTTTAGGCCGAAGAGACAAATTCTTTACAAAACAGTTTAATTTTTAACTTGGAAATACAAATTCTCAACAAAATACTTGCATCTTTATTTAAAAAGAGTAATTTTCAACCAAGCAGTTGTTTTTTTTAACAAAAAATTGATTTTCTATCAAAAACAGATGATTTTTTTAACAAATTACATCAATTTTCAATCAAATAGTTAAATTTGCGGTATGAAAAATTATTTTAAACCGAATGAAACACGAAAATTCAACTAAAATTATGAATTCTTAACAAAAAAAATCAACTTTTAAGAAACTAGTTCAACTTTTAATTGAAGAGTTGATATTTCAATAAAGAATATTTTAATTTAAATCAAAAAATACATGGTTGTAACCTAAAAAGATGAAATTTGAACAAAATACCTAAATCATCAACCAAAATAGATTAATTTTCAACCAAAAAGTTTCATTTTTTACCAACAAAATTGGGTTTCTACCAAAAGGATGAATTTTTAACAATAGTTAAAATTCCTACCATTTTTTTTAACTTAACAAAAAAGTGCATTTTCAATCGGAATTGATTAATCTTTAATCAGAAAGTTTAATTTTTAACAGCAAAAGATTAGTTTTCTACAGAAAGATATTTTTAATTGATTTGAATAAAAAAAATATATGTTAGTCAAGAAAGAGACAACATTTCAATCAAATTGTTTGAATCTAAACAAAAAGGCGAATTTTCAACAAAACAATTGAATTTTCAACTAAGAAGTATGACTTTTTAAGAAAATTGTTGAATTTTCACCAAAAGAATTCAATTTTGAATTAAATAATGAAAAAGTAATAAAACATGATTTCTTAAATTAAAATTTAATAGTAGACTTTTCAACCGAGAAGAATTAACTTTCGCCTAAAAATGGTTGGATCTTCTTAATGGGTTCTATTTGTTTGTTTGAAAATCAAAATGTTTTTTTCTTAAATTAATTTTGGTTGGTCTTAGATTCACCATTTAGTTAAAATTCCATGCACTTGGTTATAAGATCATTTTTTAAACTGAAAATCTATTTCGTGTGTGAGTGAAAATTGCTCTTTCTTGTTTAAAAATTAATGCATTTTGTTAAAGATTCGTATTTTCGGATTTGAAATTCAACTGCTTTGCAGAAATTTGTTAGAAAATTCAATTATTTAGCTAAAAATTAAGTTTTTGCTAAAAATGATATTAATTGTTCTTAAAAAGTCAACTATGTTGGTAGGCTATTAAATTGTTCAGCTGGAATTTTGTTCTTTTTTTACTAACATTTTGTTATTGTTGAAAATTCAACTGTTTTTTTAGATTTATTTTGGTTGGTCTTAGATTCGCCATTAAGTTGAAATTTGATGTAGTTGGTTAAAATTTATTTTTTTTTTAACTGAAAATTTATCTATTCCATGTGTGAGTGAAAATTTATCTTTCTCAGTTAAAAATTCATGCACTTTATTAAAAATCCCTATTTTCGGATTTAAAATTCAACTGTTTTGCAGAAAACTAAGAAATTTGTTAGAAAATTCAATTATCTGGTTAAAAAAAAAGTTTTTTGTTGAAAATTATATTTTTTGTTGTTGTGAATTCAACTTTTTGCTAGAAAACTCGTCTTTTTGGCTTTAAAATTAAACAATTTAGTAAAAAGTTTAATCTTTCGGTTCAAAATTCGTTTTTTTTGGGGGGTTTAAATTTAACTTTTATGGTTAAAAAATTAATTTTGGTTGGCCTTAGATTCACCATTTCAGTTAATATTTGATTTATTTTGTTAATAATTAATTTTTGAAACTGAAAATGTAACTATTCGATGTGTGAGTGAAATTTTATCTTTTTTTAATTGAAAATTCAACTGTTTGGTTGAAAATTCATGTCTTTGGTTAGAAATTCATATTTTAGGGTGAAAAATTCAACTTTATTGTAGAAAGTTAAAAAATTGGTTAGAAAATTCAATTATTTAGCTCAAAGTTGAGTTTTTTGTTGAAAATTTTTTTTTTATATTGAAAATTTATCTTTTTGTAGACAAGTCTTCTGCTTCACTTTAAAATTCAACAATTTAGTCAAAAGTTCAATTATTCGGTTCAAAACTTCTCTTTTTGGGTTGCAAATTCAACTATTTTGGTAGAGAATTAGACTTTTCGGTTGCAATTTTTTGATGGTGTTGGTTAACAATTAAATTTTTAAACTGAAAATTTATCTATTCCATGTGTGAGTGAAAGTTGATCTTTTTTAGTTGAAAGTTCATGTATTTTGTTAAACATTCATATTTTCGAGTATAAGATTCAATTGTTTTGAATACAATTTAAAAATTTGTTAGAAAAATTAAACTATTTAGCTTAAAATTATTTTTTTTGAAAATTGTATTTTTTGTTGTTGAAAATTCAACTTTTTTTGTCGAAAAGTCGTCTTTTTGTCTTTAAAATTCAAGAATGTATTGGAAAGTTCAATTTTAAACTGTTCGATTGAAATTTTAATCCTTCTTCACTAGAAAAATCTTTTTTGGTGTAAAATTTAACTTTTATGCTAAAAAAATTAATGTTGGTTGGCCTTAGATTCACCATTTCAGTTAGAATTTGACCTATTTAGTTGACAATTAATTTTTAAATCTGAAAATCTATCTATTCCATCTGTGAGTGAAGGTTTATATTTTTTAGTTGAAAATTCAACCATTTGGTTGGAAATTCATTATTCTTTTACAAATGCATATTTTTGGGTTGCAAATTTAACTGTTTTGTAGAAAATACAACAATTTATTTAAAAATTCACGTATTTACCTCAAAATTATTTTTTTTTTTGTTGAAAATTATATATTGTTTTGATGAAAATTCAACTTTTCTGTTAGAAAAGTAGTGTTTTCGGCTTTAGAATCCAACAACTTGTTGGTAATATCTTTTCTTTCTAGACTGAAAAATCTTTCATCATTGAATATTCATAAAACGCCAACGAAAAAATAATTTGTATAAAACTGACGAATTTAATGATTCTGAAAAATAATTTGATAAATAATTGTAATCCGAAAAATCTTATAATTTTTTTGGTCTAAAATAGAAAATTTTGTCGAAAAACATTAAACATAGCGTAAATTTTTGTTTTAAAATACCAATTTGAGGTAAAAAAAAAACAACTAACACGAAATATGTACAATGTTTTCAATAATTCAATTAAAAATAAAAACATTGGCTTAGGAAGATAAGCATTGCCAAATGTAGGGTGGCCGCTGGACCGGGAAACATGGAAATGACCGGGAATTTTCTGAGACCTGGAAAAACCGGAAAATAGCAGTGAATTTAATCCTTGACCGGGAATTTTACGGATTTCAAGAAGAAAAATTGGCTCTGGTTTGATTTCAACGGTTTTGTAAATAATTAAAGTATAAAAAACTGAACAATAATTGATTTGACAAAGCGATTCTAAATCTGTAAAAAATTTGAGAATTTCCGGATTGTAACTGTTTGAATTCGAAAGTCTTAATACGAATTGAGATTAATATAATATCATTTATTCCAATCATTTTATTTTTAAATAACAATTTTAATGATTCATCAACAAAATATTTTTAATTCAAAGTTTTTAGGTTTTCCTTTATATTATTTTTTATATTAAATTGAATAAACACTGTTCATTTAAGACGAGTAAATTGAATACAAATATATGTAAAAGTAAACTTTTTGTTGAGAACTTCTAAATACATTTTAAACTTACCCGAATTTTTTGGAAAATCCTGCAAAGTGAAAAAAAAATCCTTAAAACCTTCCAGGTTCTGTGTTCACCATTTTGGAAATCTCTTAAAATCTTTTAAAATTTTCTGTTACAATAACTTTTCAATTTTCCTTTTTCTAAATTTTTTGTTTGAAATCTGCATTTTGTTTTAAATTCGGCTATGGGCATTTGCACAAAAATTTCGGTACGAATAGCCCAATTTTATAGGGTCACAAACTTCTAAAAGTTGTAGCAAAAATTCAGTTCATTTAAAAATATGTTTAAGCGTTTCGAAAAAATTTCAAAAATGAATTTAAATTTGGAAAAATATAAAACCACTTCTAAATTTCTCAATATTTAGAAATAAAATTGTATTTTTGTTGAAGGTTTCTCAAACTATTTCAAATGAAAATAATTTAACTTCTAATTTAAAAACGGTTAAGTTAAAAAAATTTATTTTTAATTTTTTAATTTTTCTAGCTTTAAATTACTTTAAAAAAATATAATTTTGAAAATTTTTACAGTTCATTGCTTGATTCTTTAATTTAGAATATTGAAAACGTTAACGTGGATTTATATTTTTGTGATTTAATCTGAATCTTTGAACTCTATAATTGATAAAAGTTCTACATTTTACAGTTTATCTGCATTTCATTAAAAAAAATTCAATTGAAAAGTGTTAGTACCTTCCATATCATACGTGTAAATTTAATTTGTTGTTTATTGTTTATTACTTTAAATGGAAAAATCTTTAGAATAGGGTTCGATTTTTTAAATTTCATTGACCGTGAAAAATTTTTGCGAAGTGGGAAAAAACCGTGAAATGACCTTTTTGAAGGTCTACCAAATTTTTTTCGACGGTAAACTGAGATAAAATGTATGACCCCACATAAAAAAAATCTCAGTTGGAAGGGCTCGGTTCTGAAAGTTAAATCTGGATGACCTTTTTGGCTTTTTTCTGGTATAACTTAACGGGACTTGTGAAAAAAGGAATTTGGTTTAAACTGTTTAAAGTATTAAAAAATTTAAACTAACTAATAGCGGATAGTTGTATCTAAATGAATTTTTGCAACATTAATAATGCAAATCTTGTATTAAATTTTATCATTGCAAATTCAAAGCTAATTCAACCGTTCAAAATGGAATTATTAAAAAAATGTAATTTTTAAATAGAAATAATTTTCAATTCGAGGCGATTCAAGTTTCAAAAATTCCAATTGTAAACTTAGAAATTTCTTTATCAAAAATAAATAATCCCAAATAAATTGAAAGCATTCAAAATTTAATATTTTGTTTTTTAATTGAAGAATCTCTAAATATAATTATTTCAGATCAAAATTTCAACACGTTGAAAATAGAAATATTTGTAAATTAGAATTATAAAAATTTTTTCATTAAAGATTCAAAACTAATATTATTGCGTCCAAAATTAAATTATTCGAAAATTTTAACTTATAAATCAAAATAATTTTCAGTTCAAAGTGATTCAAGTTTTAAAATTGCTAACTGTAAACTAAATTGAATTTTTTAAAGTCAAAGCTGCTGAAATTGTAGAATTTTAAATTGTTATTACGATTAAATTTATTTAGAAAAAAATTAATGAAAAAATAGCATGAAAAATTGGAAATAGTATATTTCGTGTAATTTATTTCAAAATAGTAGAAAAATAGTGTTATTGTTTCAAAAATTTCAAAAATTAAAATAGTTTAATAGTGTGGTGAGTCCGAGGCTTTAAGTTAGGAATTCAGTCACTGCTGGAAATTATTACATATTTTTAATCATTCAAAGTAATAGTATTTCAAATTTCTTAGTTTTAAAGATCTTAAGTTATACATAACCTCTGTCAAGTATCTTTTCCGAGGATTTTTAATTGTAATTTATTTATTTTTTGTTTATCTGCTAGATTTGATAATGTTATAAAATATCGATGTCCATTTAAAAATTTTTATAAACTCTTAATATTCAAAAATTGGTTATTATGGATTTAAAAATGAATTGTTTTTAATATCAGGACTATTATTTTAAATTACTTTATTTTATTGGGATATAATTTTTTATGTAATTGTAATAATTATAAAATTAAGATACATTTTTGATAAACTTGAATCTTAATTTAAAAATAAAATTTTAAATTATTCATAATCAAATTGATTTTCAGTTAATTTGAATTGTGAGTATAAAACATTAAAATTGCATTAATTATTTCATTTAATATTATTATAGTAACAAAAATTAAAAATTGATTATTTTATTTCGTAATTCTCAATTTTACCGTCAAGATTCCAATTTTAGCGTGAAGTTTCCAGTGTAATGGAGGGTCTCGAGTTTAAGGGTTCTAAGATCTAAATTCTAAGGGGCTCAAATAAGGTAAAGGATTTTAACAGTTCTGGGTCAGAGTCAGAGTCGAGTAGCTCCGACCTACTGGCCTGGAATCGCAAGTACACCAGGATCGCTCTTTGGAGACCCCTGCACTAATCGAATATAATTTTTTATCTTTTATTATTTTTAT
>NC_046664.1:45972145-45973627 GCF_010883055.1 Belonocnema kinseyi
TAATTAACAGAGTGAAACAGTAGCGGATCTGACATTTAAGGACCTCGAGACACTCCTCTTAAATTTGAGAGAAAACCACTGTTTCACAATATTCGGTGTTGAATTCATCAAGTTTCTAATGGCATGCGAAGTTAAAAACCCTGTAATCAGTCTGCGAAGATTAGAAAATGATAGTGACTTGCTGAACATTTACAATGTTTATTTCTTGATTCACTCAGTTCATGCTGAGGTAATTTTTGAATTGTGAATTGTACAATAGCTTCTTTTTTCGAGAAAAAAGAAACAAATTGAAATTGAATTAAACAATATAATAATATAAATAATTTATTAATAACTTGCAGAAGTTACCTGGTGAGGAAGATCAAACTTACCAGTGTCTTTCGACGATGCTAAACTATTGCTGTGCTCAGAATTTGGATATGGGGATATTTTTAATGTGCTCTGCAACGCCCCTTTTGATAGAATTAGCGATTACAGGATTTCCCATGTGCAAGAAGATAAGCTATTATTTTCTGGATTTTGCCACCATATGGTTGGGTTATCTAAAAGATTACCGTGCCAGAATTAAAGTCCAGACCGAATCCCTTCCCGAAGAATCAGTTAAACTTCTCGTTCAGTTCCTACCATTTGTCTTGCAATTGAATGACGCTGATAACTTCTCAGTAAATAATTTTCTGAGAGAGGTGAGTGTGGAAATTAATTTTAATTAGAGAGTGGCCGTTGGACGGGGAAACTGGGAAATGACCCTGAATTTATTGAGACCGGAAAACGACAATGAACTTATTTCTAAACTGGGAATTTTACAAATTTTTGAAGAAAAATCAATTCAATCACATGATGTAATGCAATTTAAAATAAGTTTGATTTGAACTTTTTGTTTAAATGTTAAGTTCATCAGGTAACTTTTTCAACTAAATAAAAAATCTTTTACTTCAACATTTTTTATTAAAATGCAGTTTGGAAGAAATTATTTGCCAATGGCGATATTATTATGACAAATCTACTTATTTAAAAAAAGGTTATGGATTGAAATGTTTATTTATTTAATTCCCATGCAAAATTATGTATATATATATAACATTTTTGACACTTGTTTGTGATACAAAATTTGATTTCTTCTAGAAAGCTGTTTGTAGGTTGACAATTTCATTATATGGTTAAAAATGCAAATGTTTTTGGTTCAAGTTTAATCGTTTTTGTTTGAAGATTCAACTACAGTGCAGGCCAAAAGTTGGAATACACTTCTTTTTTGACGATTGATTAAGTTCCCTCAATTTTAAATATGTCAGAGTTAACATTTTTTCTCTTTAAAGGATTAAATGATCTCAAAATTCTGTAGAAAATGAGCCCAAGATGATGCCTATTTCACTATTTTCAAGTAGATATTGCAAGAATAGTGTATATTTCAATGTTTTCTTAAATTTTAAATAACAAAAAAGTTGGAAAAATTTGAAAACGTCTTATTTGTAGACAAATCAGAAT
>NC_046664.1:45973727-45982066 GCF_010883055.1 Belonocnema kinseyi
TTTTTGAGGAAATTTGGTTACTACAAAGAAAAAGAAGTGTATTCAAATTTTTGGCCTGTTCTGTATATTTTTGAAATTTTTCCTGTCGAAACATCAACTATTATACTTTTCAATGAGAATTCATATTTTTGTTAAAATTTTTACTTTTTGGGTTGAAAATTCAACTGTCTTCCAAAAAGTTCGTCTTTTTGATATTCAAATTTGAGCCATTGGTAGAAAATTAAACTTCTGTTGAAAATTCATATTTTAGTGTTGAAAATTCAACTGAAATATTTTTTGGTTAAAAGGTCTACAACTTTTTTGAAAATCTATCGTTTTGGTTTAAAAATTCATCTGTTTTAGTAGAAATTTCTGTTTTTTTTTGTTCAAAATTAATCTTCTTTGTTATTTTTAGTTGAACTCAACTATTCCTTATTTAAAATAAAAATCATTTTTGGTGGAATTATATCTGCTATTATATTATTTCTTAAAAATTCATCTTTTTTATTTGGAAATTAAAACTACTTGGTTAATGATTAAAATAATTATTAAAAAAAATTTTTGTTTGTTGATTTATTATATTAGTTTGAAATGCATCTCTAGTTTAAATTCTTGTTTTTTTTTGTTAAAAATTAATTCTTTGAACGGAAAATTGAATTTTTCCAGTTAAAGATTAATAATTTTATTTGAAAATTTATTCTTCTTGTAAAAAGTTTAACTAAATTGTTAAAAATTAATATATATTTTTGTTGAAAATTGATATTTTTAGTTGACAGCTGTTTGGTTGAAAATACTACTGCTTTTGGTTGAAGTTCAATTATATTTTGTTTGAAAATTCGACTGTTTAAATGAAAATTCTTTAATTTGAATAAAAACACAACAAATGCAAAACTTCATTTGTTTCTTAAATTTTCAAAAGTTGAAATTTTATCAGTTAAATATTTCATTTTTAATTTCTTCAATTTTGAAGCATTGCAAAATCAGTTTTTAAGTGTTGAAAATTCCAGAAAATGCGAATTTTTTATTAAATGCAAGTGCAAACAATTTTGAATTTACATAGTTTTAATGCGAATTTAGTATACATTTTAATAAATGAAAAAAATTTCGAAAATGTAATTTTTTCTCAAACGGGTTGTCATTGGCCAATAATGTTTTGGTAAATTAATAGTCATCCAATTTAATCTCAAATTGGTATGAGATTTAAAATTTTTTCACAAAGCACGTAAGTTGATCAACTAAATAAAAATCAAGAGATTAAAAAATTGTTAATATAAAACGTTGTAATTTGATCAACGGCATATAAAAATTAGTTAATGGTTTTTAAAATTGAACTGTTTAAATTCGAAAGCCTTAGTAGTAAAATGAATGTAAACGTCCGATTAAAACTTTGTAAACTATTACAATTTTTTAAATAAATCCCAATGAATAGATTTATAATTAAACTATTTTATTCAATTTCAAATCATATTCAAATATTATTTCAGTATAAAATAGTCCATTGTTAACTTATTCAATTTTAAAATTGTTTGATTAAAATTTTTTAAAAACATTTAGCAATATTTCTCTATTTATTTAAAATGAGCATTTATAAATAAAATATTCAAAACTAGACAATAAAAAACTTAATTTTTGTAAAAAGAATGCCTTCATTTTAGAATCTTTTAAAACAAAATATAGATTTTTAAAGAGTTCGAAATAAAATTTGGAAATATTTAGGGGGTATTCTCAAAGATTTTAAAATAACAAATTTTCTTGAGATACCTGAAAAAATTAAAAATTATTTTTTATTAAAAAAAAATCATTTTAAGAGAAGATTAAAAAGATTTCCAAAATTGCCAAAAATTAAATTTGAAGATTTTAAGACGAGTTTTCAATTTAGCAGGATTTCCGAAAATTTATAGGAAACTTTAAAATTGTTTTAAAAACATGTAATATTCCTGAAAAAAATGTCAAAAATAATTTAAAATTGAAATGATTTCAAAACGTGTTAAGCAAAATGTTGATTTTGAAAGGTTTCGAAAAAAAATGTTGAAGCTCTTTATGGATTTTCAAAGGATTTGAGATAATAATAAAATTTTCTTAAGATCCCTGAGAAATTTTGGAATGACTCTTTTTTTTAACCAATTATTTAAGGTGAATGTTTAGCAATATTTTAAAATCATTCTTGATGTATAAATAAAAATTGTACAATTATTAATTTAAAATGACTTAACAAAATTGCACTTTCACTTTAAAAAAAATTGGACAGATTTTCTAAAATTATATCATTTGGAAATTTTACAAATTTATTGATTCTTTTTTTGTTTTAACATTGAAAAAGATAGAGTGAATTTATATTAAAAACTATAGGAAATAAATATGAATTATTTGAAATAGCCTTGCTTCAATTAGATTTTAGAGTGTTGATTTAAACTTTGGACTAGCAATGTTTAAAGTGTTTAACATTAAAATGCTTGAAATGATATAATTTGAAACATTTACAAATTCATTGATTCATTTTTTGAATTAGAGCATTGAAAATTATTGTGTGGATTTATATTTTTATCCCAGAAATCTTTTAACTGTTCGAGTTAGAAATGCTTAAAATTTTACAGTTTAACGGAACTTAATTTAAAATTAGTCAATTGAAAAATGTTTAAAGCTTCCATTTTACGCGTGTAAATTATTGAGCGATAGAATACAAAATTCTAAATAATAATTGTTGTAAGCTTCATTGTCAAAAGTTTAAAATTGAAAAGAATCCCACTTTTTCTGTTTTAATTCAAAGTTAAGTTTTGATGACTTCAAATGAAAAAGTTTTTAGTTACAAGAGTTCTAATTTTTGCAAACCTAGAAATATCGAAGATTTTTTTTCCTCGATTAAAACGGCCACTCTGAATTAAAATGTTATTCATAAAATTTAAACTTTAGAAATAATAAATATGTCACTTTATAGATATCTTCATACACAAAAGCCTAAGAATAGACTTCACGGAAAAAACATCTTCTATTTATATACATTTTAAAGAGCCGAAATCATTGCTAAGCGAATTTTCAAGATCAAAGATAAATTCTATTTTATCTTGATTTAAGAATTTTAATAACATATTTTAATTCTCAAGATCTGATTTTAAAGTCTTTTAACAATTAAATAAAAAATGTATTTAATTTTTAGAGGTAAAATGTGATTCATAAGTTGTAAAATTAATAAATTATATTTTTGAATACATAATTGGAGGATTTTTCTATTATTTAGGATTTGAAGCGAAAATAAGTGCTTTAAAATGTATCTGAATGTTTATTTAAAGTATGAAAACATCGAGATATTTCGTCTAACTGGTGATTAAAACTAGTTTAACGTTACTTGCGAGAGTTCAAGAAATTTAGCAATATCTAAAAATGACTGGCGTGAAAAACTTATGACTATATTTAGAAATATACAACTCTTATTTGTAATATTCAACAAGCTCGAAAAAATCGATTACTTTTTTCTGGGACGCCCACTTCGTTGCATAAAACAACCCTTGAAGGAATTCAGTCTTACGTCTATCTCTCCTTCTTCGAGCTGAAAAAATAAATATTAATTTTTAAAGACTGCTTACATTACTCAGTAATTATAAAATTAATATTAATCTTGTGAAGTTTGTTGTTACTTGGTCAAAAAGATAAATTTCTTTGTAACATGAAGACGATACACATTCTCGTATACAACGTGTTTTTGCTGCAGAATTTCTTTCTTGTGTAAGGCTTTTACATGTTCCACTTTCTTCACAAGCCTGCTCAAATTCTCTGAATAATAATTCCTATAAAAAATATAATTTATTTAAAAATGTGTCTGAATTTTATTTCTGAACTTTGATATTTCTAATTTATTTTTTAGTTTAATGTAATGCATGAATTTTAGAAACTTTTATGTTTTTATCTTAAAACTTGGAAGGCCATAAAAGTCCGGTAAGACCTAGAAATCAGGGAAAAGTTAGAGAATTTTATTCGACAGGATAATAAATTTGAAATTTTTTTAATACCTTTATAAAAGTTTCTATGGTATAAATATCACAAGATTAGGATTCCAGCCGGAAACGAAGACCGGTCTTTGAATATTAATGATCAAGGAAAATAAAAAATTGATCTGGGAGAAATTAGGGAATTTTGAAAATCAAGTCTTGCGGCCACCATGCTATAATATTTTGCTAGTAATTTATTGGCCTTGTATTTCTTAAAAAAATGTTTAAACAGTTGCTTCTTTCTAAAGATTATCCATTCCTTTAAAAATTCAACCATTTTGCTGAAAAGTCGTCATTTTTGGGTTGAAAATTCAACTGTTTTGGTAGAAAATTAACTTTTCGTTGACAATTTATATTCTGGTGTTGAGAATTCAACTGATTATTCGTTAAAAATTCATCTTTTTTGGTTGAAAATCAAACTACTTGGTTAATGGTTGAAAAAATCTGGTAAAAAAATCATCTTCTGGTTCAAATTCTTTTTTTGTTGTTGTAAATTAATTTTTCAACTGAAAATGTAACTTTTCCGTTTTTGTTTGAAAATTTATCTTCATTAGTTCAAAGTTCGACTTTTTTGATAGATAACTAATTTTTTTGCTTTGAAATTTCCTCTGCATGCTTGAAAATGCAGCTGTTTGTTTGAAAATTAACTTTTTTGTTAAAAATTCAACCATTTTACAGAAAATTCGTCTTTTTTGCTCGGAAAGTTCATCTCTATTGTTGAAAAATGGTCTATTGTGTTAAATATCAAATTTTTTTCAATGTAGTAACAAAAATTTAACTACTTATTTGAAAATAAATGTATTTTGTTGAAAATTCATGTGGTTTGTTGAGAATTCGTCTTTTTTTGTAGAAAATTTATATTTTTGGTTAATAATTCGCCTTTTTTGGTTTTAACATTCATCTCTTTTCGTAGAAATTTAGTCTTTCTTGGTTAAAATATCAACTGTAACATTTTTTTTGAGAATTCATCTTTGTAGGCTAACAATGAAACTATTTGGGTAAAAATGCAATGGTTTCTGCTGAATATTTCATCCTTTTTGTTTGAAAATTCAACTCTGGTTAAAAATTTAACTTTTCTGTTTTAAAATTCGTCTCTCTTTTTAAAACTTCGTGTTATTAAAAGTTAATAATTTTATTTAAAAATTAAACTGGAATCTTTCTTGGTTGAAAATGAAACTATTTTTTTTTAAAATTCATCGTTTTGCTTTAAAAACTCAACTGTTATAGTAGAAACTTAATCTTTTTTTTGGTTAAAAAGGCAACTTTTTGGTTGAAAATCATTCTGCTTTAGTTAAAGCTTCATGTATTTTGTTGGAAATGCTTCTTTTTTTTGAAATTAAACTGTTTATTATTTTTAACCTTATTTCATTAAAATATATCTACTATTACAATATTTGTTAAGTGTTAAAGGTTGAAACAATTTGTAAACAAATGATTTTTGCAGATGATTCATTATTTTAGTTTAAAATTCATCTCTGGTTAATAATTCTTTTTTTTGTTGTTGTTGTAAATTAATTCTTCATCTGAAAATGTAACTTTTCCATTTTTATTTGAAAATTTATCTTTTTTAGTTCATAGTTCGACCTTTTCGTTAGAAAGCTCATTGTTTTGGTTCGAAATTTCCTCTGCATGCTTAAAAATGCAGCTGATTGTTTTAAAATTAACTTTATTGTTGCAAATTCAACTATTTTACAGAAAATTCGTCATTTTGCTCGGAAAGTTCATCTCTATTGTTGGAAAATGGTCTATTTTGTTGGAAATTTTTTTTTCTCAATGTAGTACAAAAAAGTTAACTACTTATTTGAAAATAAATGTATTTGGTTGAAATTTCTTTTTTTCTGTAGAAAATTTATTTTTTTGGTTAAAAATTGGCTCTTCTTTGGTTTTAACATTCATCTCTTTTCGCAGCAATTTAATCTTTCTTTGTTGAAATATCAACTATAAGATTTCTTTTGAGAATTCATCTTTGTAGGTTGACAAAAAATTGAACTTTTCTGGTTGAAAATTCGACTGTCTTTTTAGAAAGTTCGTCTTTTTGTTTAAAAAATTTTACATTTTGGTTAAAAATTCAAAGGTTTTTCGTTGAAGTTAAATTTTTTTAATGAAAAATTTGACCTTTCGGTTAAAAATGCATTTTTTTTGTTAAAAACTATTAATTTTGTTTAAAAATTAAACTGGAATTTTTCTTGGTTGAAAATAAAACTGTTTTTTTTTTAAATTCATCAGTTTGGTTTCAAAATTCATCTGGTATAGTAGAAAGTTCATCTTTTTTTTGGTTAAAAAGGCAACTGTTTGGTTGGAAATCAATCTGCTCTAGTTAAAGCTTCAAGTATTTTGTTGCAAAAGCTTTTTTTTTAAATTAAACTCTTCATTATTTAAAATCTTTTTTGATTAAAATATATCTATTATTACATTATTTGTTAAATGCTAAAGGTTAAAACAATTTGCAAACGAATTATTTTTGTTGAAGATTCATTACTTTAATTTAAAATTCATCCCTGGATGAAAATTCTTCTTTTTTTTTAATTAAATTTTTTACTGAAAATTTAACGACCACAGGTGAAGATTTACCACATTAGTTGAAAATTCATCGGCTCGTTTGAAAGTTGAACTATTTTGTTGAAAGTTCATTTCCTTTTAACTTAAAATTGATTGATAGGATAAACTTCTTTCTTGCTTTTCTTTCTTTTGTCCAAAAATGTATCATTGTAGTTCATTTCTTTTCGTAGAAATTAAATTTCGTTCCTTTTGTTTTTAGAATTCATCTTTTTTTTAGTGAAAATTTCATATTTTTCGTTTGAAATAAGAACCATAACATTTTGTCTTGAGAATTGATCTCTGTAGGTTGACAATTTAATTATTTTGTTGAAAATAGATATGTGTTTAATTGAAATTAATTTGTTTTATTGAAAATTTAATTCTTTGGTTGAAAATTTAACTATATTGTTGAAAATTCTTTTTTGTTGTCATCAAGAAAGCAATTAAATAAGATACTGAAATCTATAAAAAAATATTTTAATTAATAACTAAAAGACACTTAAAGTAACTAAAAAAATAAAAACTTGAAAAACTACTTATAAAACTACCTATAAACTATTTGTTTGAAAATGCAACTTTTTTTGGATGAAGTTTAATCTTTCTTGGTTATAAATTCGGTCGATTGGTTGAAATTTTGGTTAAAAACCGACCTTATTGTTGATTTAAAATTCAACTGTTTGGTTAGCAATTGAAAATTGGTTTCTTTTGCTTTAAAGTTCAATTATTTTATTGTAAATTCAACTATTTTGATTACAGCTTTATCTTATTTGTTTGAAAATTTAAATATTTGATTAAAAATTCTTCTTTCTAAGTTGAAAACTAAAATATGCCTAAAATTTCAACTATTTTGTTGAAAATTTAATTTCTTGGTTGATATATAACAATTTTATTAAAAATCATATTTTTTGATCGAAAATGTTGAAAATTTGTCCTTTTAGATTAAATATTCATCTTTTATGGTAGAAAAGTAATCTTTTTTATAGTGGAAATAAATAAATTTGAAATTTAAAAATTTCCATTTAAAATGTTTCATTCCATTTATAAAAAATGCGGTAAAACTATAGAGTAGCGGCTTCTCCCGTATGACCCTTTATCGCTGAGAAATATCAAAAACTTGTTATTATTTGATAAATTATAACTGAAAAAGGTGGGAGATCACTTGCGAAGATTTTTTTATTTCATATTTAAGGGCATGTGATACTTAGAAATTTGTCGATTTTACCAGTTTTAATTTCCCTAGGAAACATCTAGGAATTTTTTGACGTAAATAAAAATTTGGTAGTATACAAATTTTGTAGCGTTCATATGTCCAGACAGTCCGTATGTGTATGTAAGCTTATAATGCGGTTGAGCCTAAGCATACGAACAAAGAAAGGGGAAGGGGGACCTACCAAGGAGAAGGGCGTGATTTTTGTCGCTACGACCAGTCACAAATCACGGAAAGGGTGATGCTGGAAAAAGGGAAAGGATGTGTATTGTGTCTATATTTCCGGGCATAAGCATAAGGAAAGGCGACATGGACTGTGTCTATACGTCCGGATACAACCCACACGCTCTTTCCTTTTCCAGTTCTCCCTTCCCCTTTCCAGATTCGTACGTTTAGACTCGATCGCATTATTATAAATGTGTATGAACATACGGATTGTCCAAACGTATAGACATAGAAAAAACAATTTTCCGCATAACCTAGACCCTACAATTAGTTCTTGTCATTTTATTGTGAATTTTCGTATGCTTTAAATAAGTTTTAATAACTGTCAATGAACGCTTTTATTAATCAAATTGAGTTTAATTAACAATTTATACCAAAGAAATATAATAAGTAATAAAATAAATAAT
>NC_046664.1:45982166-45991840 GCF_010883055.1 Belonocnema kinseyi
AAATTTTCTACAGAAAATGGCTTCTCGCTACCAATTGCGCAGCTTGCCTGCAGTCCTGTGCTCTAATTGCTTCTCTGCAGATTAAAAATACATTTTTTAAAATCATTATTTGCTTATTTTTGAATATTTATAACAATTTTTCATTATTTATAATAAATCTGAATTTTTAATAATCAATTTTACTACTACTTTAAAGATTTCTACCCTTTGTCAGATTTCTTAAATTTCCTCTACTTCGGATGTTAAAATAATTAGGATTTTTAAAGAAAAAGCAAAAGTGACTTATATGGCCATAAAGCACGATTATTTTTCTTTAAAATTCTGTTTTATATTTTGGAATTGGTCAATTTGTTGAAAAACTACGTTATTTTTTATAAAAAAAGTCAATTTTGCGGAATTTTCAGGTTTTATTTATATTTACCAAATTATTCAACATTTTTTGAAAAATTTAGAGAATATTATTATTGTCATTGTTTTCGACACTTAAAAACGAAGAAAATGCGCTATATTAAAGTTGTTTTACTGCACATAGAAATCATTGTGCCACTGTACAAGTTTGGGGTGTAGCGGAACCCCGGTTTACCATTAGAGGATGAGCCAGCTCAGTTTACCAGTCTAGGGTTAATGTTGAATAAATCTGGAAAAACGAAAGTAAAAATTTTAAGACCTATATTCTGCTATTTTGCATTTGTTTAGACGGTTCAAGAATCACGAAAAATCACATACTAGATGTTTTTCCAGTGTCTATTTAGATAGCTTATTTATTAGACCTTAAGTTTTCAACAGATTTATATATAATTGTAAAACCGAAATAGGTGAAATTTTGATTTGACTAAAACGTGGCATATGGGGCGGAATGAGCCACTGTTCTGGGGCGGAAGAGATTCCTGTGCATTAACCTAACCTCTTAGTGTAGCAGTTAGTAGGTTAGGATGCAATGTTTCATATTGTCAGATTGTGCAAGGTGTCAATATTGGTGTAAATGTATAAAAAACTAATCTTGTCGAAAAAAATTCTCAGAAAAAGTATGACAGCAGCACTGTTATAGGTATGATAAAATAATATGAGTTGCTGTCAACCAGAATATAGAGCACTGTTTTTCTGTGTATATATTTAAAATAACTTTGTTTGAAAACTCGTAAAATGCTATAAAAATAAGAAAAACGTTGTTGTGGTTTAAAAATACGGAAGAAGTTTAAAAAAAAACGGTTTAATACCTTAATATATATGAAATTCAGTGTTATGCAGTCATTGCAGTAGACCAGTCTAGTATTTGAGAGTTTACGCATTGTAGAATTTATCTTTTACTAAGACAATGTACATGGCCAAGTCGAAAAATTGGTATATTTATTCTATATTTATTTACTCTTTGTACTGTTAGTTACGGTAGAGGTTAGGATAAACGATTACATCATTTTACAGTTCTACACTTTAAATTTTCCATTCAATTTTGGAAAGCTATGTATCAGATATGTTTTTATTTTAAAATACTCAAACTTAATAAGACTCTTAATTACAAATAATATACAATAAGTCATTTAATTAAGTGACCCAACCCGCCCCATTGCCTGGCTCATCCCACCCCAGGCATGAGGCGATATGAGCCAAATGCACTTGTTTTTTATTTTCGTTTCTAATTCCGCAAATACTTTTTTAGTTACTTTTATCTTGGCAAAATTTTAATAAAAAATGTTTGTAGAATATATATAACGCTTCACTTTCAAGAAATGAATTAGCAGATTTTAAATACTGACGTGAAAAGGACAGCTTTGCTCATCTCACCCCAACCTACCCTACAATTAGTCGATAAAGCATGGTGGAGTGGTATTAGTTACTTTTCACATATCTTTGATATCCTTGAGGTTATGCTTTTTGTTTGTTAATAAAATGTGTTTTTTTATTTGCCTATTAACGAACACTGTTAGACTTACATGTATTTTACAGAAGTTTAGTGTATACAAGTTTAATGAGGATTAATTTTTGTGATCAAACTATACTAATTTCAGTCAGGTATGCAAGATGCATTTCAGCTTCTTGTTTTTGTATAGAAAAACATAATGTGGTTTAAAAATTCTCTTCCCCTACCTTTTTCATTTAGAATTCATCAAATAATAACAATTTTTTGATATATTTTTTTGGGTTACACGGGAGAAGCTGCTATTATATAGTTTTACCAAAGATGCTGAGTTAAAACTGTTACGAGAATAAAATGCTGGTCATTGAACATTCATTATCAAGGAAAGATCAGAAAAAAGTATTTTGAAAATGAAGTTTTGCGGTCACCCTTTTAAAAGAGTGATTTGCTAGAGTGCACGTGACTAATAAATTCATACAATAAGAAGATACGAGTATTGTATTCAATTTAGAAGCGTATCAAGATTTTGGTACTTACATTTTTGGAAGTTTCTTTGTATGGGTATTCAGGAAATGAGAAAGTCTTAGCCTCTTGTAAATTACAAAATTGGAGAGTAACAAGAACAAATCCGAGTACGTTTACCCTCGTCGGCGCCATCTTTGCCGCCCCGGATCAATATTTGTAGCACTATATAGCGATTTTATTACTGCAGATTCTACATTAGGTAATATCGTTGTATTTAAGTCAAAGAAGAATTTTAGGTTTAAAACTTTGCAATTTCTTATTAAAATATTGAAATTCTGTTGTTTCCAAGGTTAAGACGTTTTATAGTGAATCCAACCGTTCAAAAACAGTTTTTTTTATTAATGTTAATTTTTAGTTTTGCTAAAGGAAAAAATTGTATTTTAAATTTTCTCTTGATCTATTGTACTTTGTATTTTGTGATCTGTCAAATAGTAGAAATTTTCTCTAAAGTAAAAATCGATGAGCTTTTTTACGCGTTTATTGTCCTGTCATTGAAATCTCTCACAGGTGTATTTTAAAAAGAAAAAAAAGAAACATGTATATAAGCTTTTTTCAGAAAATTTGTATCTTTCCGATTTATTTTTCAAAATTATTTTTATACTCATAATGGTTTTTTTTCAATCACATACACTAATTTCTTAGTTTTTTATTATTAGTTTAAGATTGTATAATTTACTTTTAACAACTTCGAAAGTAATACAAATGTTATTAAAATCAGTTTAATGCGAAAAAAAGAGAGAAGTCTTCTTTATCGGTGGCCTTGGTAAATTCGAAAAGTATGCCAACTGTCGATAAGTGAGAGTATCCAAGAAAATCTATAAAATTGCAAGGAAATTGATTTTAAAAGCTTTCTCTTCTAGTT
This sequence comes from Belonocnema kinseyi, assembly GCF_010883055.1. NCBI lineage: Eukaryota > Metazoa > Arthropoda > Insecta > Hymenoptera > Cynipidae > Belonocnema > Belonocnema kinseyi. Next base: position 45,985,409 of record NC_046664.1, read on the forward strand.
GATTAGATGCTTGAATTATTTTTAGAATTGGAATTTTTCAAATTAGGATGCTTTCAAATTTCAATGTTTTTAAAATTGATCTAATTAAAATATAGAGAAATTTTTAAATGCTTATATTTCATTTGGTTTAGATAACAAGAACAAAATATTAAGTTAGAAGGTTGCTGTTTTAAAAATTTGAGAATTTTTAAGCTTTTTTATGAATCTTTAAATAAAAGTTGCTAATAATTATTATCATGTCTTTTCAATATTTGTAAAAGAATTTAAATTTCAAAAGCTTGACTGAGTTATACTCGGATTGAAGCCTTGTACTGTTTTTTCTAGTTTTTTATCTATCGAAATAATGAATTTTCTAAAGTTTTAATTGAAAAAAATAATAGAACAGAAGGCAATAATTTAAAAAATGTTTGGTACATTTTCAAGAAAATAAATGAATTTTCAATGAAAGAAATGAACTTTCAACAAAAAAGTTGATGTTCAACAAAACAGTTACGTTTTTGATGGAAAAAATTAAATTACTACCAAAAAATTCATTATTAAGCCAGAAAAACAACAATTTCAACCAAAAAAGAAAAAAATATGCACGAAATTGTGCAATATTCAAGCCAAAAAGACGAATTTTCAACGAAACAGTTGAATTTTTTATAAAAACAGTTGATTTTTCAGGCAAAAGAAAGACTTTTCAGTCAAGAAAAAACTCAACCAAATTATTGAATTTTCAAACCAAAAATATGTATTTTCTACGAATTAGTTGAATTTTCAACAAAATCCTTAAATTCTTAACCCAAAAAGACGAAATTTCAAGAAAATAGTTGAATTTTCAACAAGAAAAAACTGTTCGAAAAATTATGGAATGTCGAAGTCAAAGGACGAATTTTAAACAAAAAAGTTGAGTTTTTAAACCAAAATTATGAATTTTCAACAAAAAAGTTGATTTTGAATAGAATAGTAGATTTTTCATTGTGAAAAGAAAAAAATTCGATACTTATTGTTAATTTTCTAGCCTGAAAGATTTATTTTCTAAAAAGTAGTTGGAAGTTTCAACCCAAAAATATGAATTTTCAACAAAATAATTAAATGTTTAAACCAATAATATGAATGTTATAGAAAATAATCAAATTTTAAACCCGAAAATATAAATTTGGACCAAATAGTTTAATTTTCAACCAAAAAGACGAATTTGAGCAAACTGCGTATTTAAGAAAATTGTTATCTTCATAATTTTGTTATTTCCTTCAATAATATTTGTTTAAATTTCGATTCTTTTGCACTATATATTGTTCTGGAATTATCAAAATACACTCGAAACAAATAAAAAATTTTTAGGAAATAGAAAAAGGTATCTTTCAATGTGAAAAATAAGTTTTTATACTAAGAAATTGTAACTAAAATCTCTTGTTAACTAAAATTAATAATTAAATAATTAAAAAAAATGGAATCTTATTTCTCAAAGGTATAACTACTGAAAAAATTTAAGTTGTCCGATATAAATCAAACTTAAGCAAAGTGTGATGCTATAGAAGAAGTTTTTGTGTCATTTGGATAAATTTTAACCAAGGATTGGGGGGGAAGTTCTGTAATTTTCGTAATTATCGTCTACTTCAGCGATAATAACCTTTACAAATAAAACTCAAAAAGAAGTTTGTGTCTTTTTTAGAAAAAAAGACATATTTTTTCATTTTTCATCTTAAAAGTAAGATTAGGTTGCTTTCTTTATGATCTTTGATGTTAAAAAGTGGGTTTCTTTATTTTTTATTTATGAAAATGAGCGGTGAGTGTTTTTGGAAAATATATTGATTTGTAAATATTCTAACGGCGTTAAAAACAATTTTTGTTCAGTATAGGTTTGAAAGGTTTTTTTAGCGTACTTTTCATGGACCATAAACATATTATTAAAAAAATAAATACTTGATCTTAGAAATTAATGGTCAAATATAAATCCAACTTTTTTCCTTAGAAAATTAAAAAAAAATGTTTTGGTTAGAAAGAAATCTTCAGTTTTTTGTTAAAAGATTAAAAAGTAATATTTTATTTTTTAATATAAATTGAATTTTATTTTCCCAATAAAAATTAAATTTTGCTTTTATTTCTTAAATTTCTTAGAGGAAAAAGTCTAAGCTGTAATAAAACAAAATTAAAAAAAGCGTCGTTCTATGAAAAAAAGTCCAATTTATATTCAACTTTCTCTCGAAACTATTCTGAACACAGTTTTTTTTATTGTTATTAGAATTATTAAAAATCATGAAGATATATGCTATATTCTCAAAAACCACTCATCGCTTATTTTCACAAGTAAAAAATGAAAAACCCAAAAGTTTGATTTGGTTTGGAAAATGTTGAATTTGTGGGTTTTCTTGCGAAACGATCCCTCAAATGTTAATTGAAGTCTTCAAAACTACATAAAATTATATAAATAAAGATCTTGTAATTAAAAATACTTTTCAAGGTACTTCGATCATTTATAGATTAATAATATATAATTAAATTATCTGGTATCATATTGGACATTGAATCATTTGGAGCATTCATTTGAATAATTGCATCGAATCTTTAATCAGGTTTGCATTTCGGTTCTGTTGTATTTAAAGCTTTTTGCTCGTTACAAAAGGAATTATATCATACCCATATTTGTTAGTGGATCGATAGAATGCTATTTGCATAAAACGTATCGTCATTCACGCACAAACGCAGAAATTTGCTTCAGTTATATTACGAATTCTGTCATTTCGAATTAATTTTGTGTATGAATGTTCTTATACTTTAACGGTTCTTCTTTCATTTGCATATTCCTAAGAATTTATAAAGTTGAGACAATTCTTGTATATGTATAAGATATTAATATTATGTTCCGTAGAAGAAACTTGGCATTTAATTAAAATATTCTCAAATACGTATACTATTTTTCGTTAAAAGTTGGTTATTTTTCATATAAAGTCTACTATTGCAATACTTTTACTTCGTAATCCATCTCTTTTAGTTAAAAATTCGACTATCTGGTTGAAAATTTAATTATTTGGTTAAAAATTGAACCATTTGGTAGAGGGCAAATAGAAGATGAAAATTTACAGTTGAGTGACGCATGAAAAATGATGTTAGAAGTAGTGGAGATATATGAAGAAAAGCAGGAGAAACTGGGAGAGGAAATAAAGAAAGAAATTAGGCGGGAAATGGCCGAGCTTGAGAGAGAAATTAGAAAATGGAAAGAAGTTAGGGAAAAACTAGAAAAAAGGATGCAGTCGCTCGAGCAAAGATTAGGAAAGTAGGAAAAGCCTAACAAAAAGGTAGAGGAACTGGAAATTAGAATGAAAAAAATAGAAAGCTCAAACCGGGCGTTTGGAGGTGGGGAGTGTGGGAATAAGGAGATGGAAAAGCTGAGAAAAATAGAACAAAGAATAGGAAGGAAAAAAATAATTTAAGATTAGAGGAGAAGGAGCTGAAGGAAGTGGTGGTCGAAGTACTCAAAAGGATTGATGCTAAGGTAGAGATAGAGGAAATGCGAAATGTGGGAAGGGAACAGCGAAGAGGGGAGATAATGGTACTGGTGAAACTAAAGAAATGGGAACATAAGAGGGAGGTGATGACAAAGAAGAGGTTATTATATGGTAGTCAAGAGAGAATAGAGGATGATTTGACATAAGTAGAAAGTAAGGTACAGTATAAATTGAGGAAAATAGCGGAAGAGGAAAGAAAAAAGGGAAAGAGAACATGGGTTAAATATGGAAGAATACAGATAGATGGAATATGGTGGGATTGGGATGAAGAAAGGGAACAGATAGTAAGAAATGAGGTGCAGGGAAACTAGAATAGGAAGGAACGGTAGATAGTAAAATAAGAAATAATAAAGTAGGGAAGAATGGACAATTTGTTACTGGTGTTTAGCAGGATTGGAGAGAAAGAATAGAGAGTTTATGAGAAACTTGACACAATGGGATGTAGTTATAATGATGGAGACGTGGCTAGATGAAAAGGGATGGGCAAGAGTAAGGGGAAGGTTACCAAGAGGTTACAAATGGCAAGTGCAAAATGCAAAGAGGAAGAATAAAAAGGGCAGAGCAATAGGAGGAATGGCGATGGGAGTGAGAAACGAATATATAACAGGAAAAGATAAGAAAGAGAGGAAAAAACAGAAAGAAGGATTAATAGTAGAAGAGGTAAAGATGGGAGGAGAGAAGTGGAAGGTAGTGGGGGTTTATGTGAACGGTGATATGCAGGAGAAAGTAGAAGAGATAAGAGAAATAATAGAAGAAAATAAAGAAGAGATTAGACTTATAATAGGTGGGGATTTCAATGCGGGAACAGGAGATAGAGGAGGAAGGGAATGGGGAGAAGAAGGAGGAAGAAAATCCAAAGATAAGGTACTGAATGGGGATGGAAAGAAGTTTTTAAAGAGCTTGGAGGAGTTGTGATGGTTTATTTTAAATGGAAATATAGAAGGAAATGAGGAAGGAGAATGTACACGCACAGAAGGACCAAGAGGAACGGTAATTGATTATGCGATAGTGGATGATGAGGTAAGAGAGAAGGTCAAAAAACTAGAGGCAGGTGATTATATTGATTCGGATCACTTTACCTTAATAGTGAAATTAGAGGGAGATAAAAGTAAAATCAATATGAATAAAAACGGAGCAAAAGTAAAAAGTGTAGGAAAAGGGGATTGGTCAAGGCAAAGAAAAGATCAGTTTAGAGAAAAGGTCAGATATATCAAAATGGGATATAATAAGGGAAGAAATAGTCAAGGTGTTAGGAATAATGCAAGATGGAAAGGCACCTGGTATAGATGAGATTCCAAATGAAGTATGGAAATAAAGAGGGACGGAACTAGAGGAATGGGTATGGATAATGTGTAATCGAGTATGGAGAGAATAGAGGTGGTCAGAGTTATGGAAGAAAGGAGTAGTGATACCAATAGTGAAGAAAGGCAAAGGAGACGAGGTTAAATATTATAGGGGTGTGACGCTGATGTCAACACTGTATAAACTATATGTAACGGTTTTGTCGGAGAGATTCAAGAAAGAAGTTGAGGAAAAAATATAGAACCACCGAATTAGACAGGGTTGAGAAATGGAATGGGGGTGATGGACAACATATTCGTTCTGAACTATCTAGTAAATAAAAGAGTTAAAAGGAAAAAGGGGCAATGATAGCAATATTCGTGGACTTATAGGCGGCGTTTGACTCATTAGATCGATCGTTTCTGTTGGGTGAGAGGAGCGAGGCAAGGATGTCCTTTGAGCCCACTTTTATTTAATATATTAATATCAGTCTTGGAACAAGAAATGAGGAGAAAAGGTATATGCAGACGACATAGTGCTAATCGCAGAGGATGGAGAAGGAATGGCGATATTAATTACAGCATTAGAGAAATACTTAGATAAAAAAAAGCTCAATTTAAATGTAGAAAAGACAAAGATAATGAGATTTAGAAAATGAGATGGAAGGAAGAAAGAATGGACGGGAAGATGGAAAGGAATAAAGTTAGAAGAAGTGAAAGAGTTTAAATATTTGGGATATATTTTGCAAAAGAATGGAGATCATAGAGCTCATATAAGAGAAAGGATAAAAAAACCGGCAGGGGAAATTAAAAACAGATATGGGAAATAGGGAAAAGAAGTTACAAAAAATTAGAGAAGGAGAATGTGGTTATTTGATACGCTGGTATGGCCGGTATTAGGTTATGGAGCAGAGATATGGGGGTGGGAACAAAGGAAAGATATTGATAGTTTACAAGAAAGGTATATATGGTGGACATTAAGGGCAGACTGAAGGACGCCAGGATAAATGGAGAGAGGAGAAGCGCAAATTGGATAAATTAAGTATTAGAGCGGGAAAGATGCAACTATATGCTTGAAAATTAATCCGCTTTTATTGAGAATTTCATTACATTATATATACATTTTTCGTTGAGAATTCATCTTTTTTGGCCGAATATAACTGTTTTTTATTAAAAAATTCATTGAAGTTTAGTTTTTTTAACTGAAAATGTAACTATTCCTTTTTGATTTGAAAATTTATATATTTTGTTGAAAATTCAACTATTTTGTTTAAGATTCATTGTTTTTGGTAAAAAACGTAACTTTTTGGTTGAATATTCTTTACTTAGGGTATAAAAGTGACCTGTTTTCTGAAAGTACCGTTTTTTTAAATGGTAAATTTTAGTCTTTGGTCTGACACTTGTCCCTAAAAATGTTAAACATAAAATTTTTTTAACTTTTTTTTTGTTATAACATTGTTGATTTCCTAGATTTGAGGTTGTTTTAATACCTGAAAGAAAAATTATAAAAGTTCAGGGAAAAATAGAAATTGGTTAGTGAAAGTCCATGTTCCAAGTTTGAGTCCATGTTAAATTTAGAAGCATAAATGAAATTGTTTTAAATTAAAATCAATAAATTTAACCCAATATTGGTTCAAGAGGTAAGGTAGCTGAAAACCTCA
>NC_046664.1:45991940-45996090 GCF_010883055.1 Belonocnema kinseyi
CACACACACACACACACACACACACACACACACACACACACACACACACACACACACACACACACACACACACACACACACACACACACACAAACACACACAAACAAACAAACAACATCGAACGGAAAGCCTTGATAAAATAAAATAATTCAAGATTTAAGATTTTAAATAATTGAAAATTGAAAATGATCATATTTCAACAATCTAAAAAGAAAAGAAACTTTAATTTTTATCTTAATAATTGAACATTCCTTTGGATTACGAATAATCTAAAAAGAAAAATTTCAAATTCAAATATTTCAAAATTGGCCAAATTCAAATTTAAATCGTTAAAAATTGTGCATTGTTAAATGAAAAGCCTTAATACTAGATTAATTGAAAAGCTTTATTTTTAAATTGTTGAATTTTAATATCATCTGTAATAAAAACTCACAATAATGTAACGTTTGCAAGTCTTCGATTTGAAGCGATAAAAATAAAATATTGAATACTTCCAATTTAAAAGTATACAGTTTTCAAAATTTCAAATTTCAAATTACTTATTTTTGAGGTCCATGAGTATTAAATCGTTCATTTTTCAAGTTTTAAAGTAAATAAATCTTTAATTTCGAATAGACGCTAGTAAAATGATATTTATTTTCAAAGCTCAGATGATAATTATTTGTTTTAGAATTTTGTCGGTTTCTCATTTAGAGAGGATCTTAATTCCAAGGCCTGGAATTTAAGATTATTGGATTTTCTAAGGCTAATACTTGTAAATTGGAAAATAAAACTTCTTATTTATAAAAATATATAGAATCTTAAATAAAATTTGCTGTAAAAAAATCGTCTTGGACTTGTATAGATGATGAGAATTTAGAAAAACTATATGTACAGTTTTTTTTTTTAATTTGAAATATGGAAAACCATTTAATATGAAATTGGAAGTATTTAATATTTTATTTTTGCCGTCTAAAATCGAAGGCTTGCAAATGTTACATTATTGTTGTATCTTTTTATTTCAGATGGTATTCAAATTCAAGACTTTTAAAATAAAGTTTTTTTTCCAATTGGTCCAGTATTCAGGCTTTCCATTTAATAATGCAAAATTTTTAAAGATTAAAATTTGAATTTAGTATAAGATACTATCCATGTTAGAGGACCTTATATTACTTTTATTCAACTTATTAGACCTTCATAAAATTAATGATACAAAATGGAACGTTTGAATCTACTAAATCTTTTTTTTCTGAGAGCCTCTCTGTATTATATGTCAATCTTCTTACATTAAATGGTCAAGTGGATCACAACGAACGTATTAGTTGGGATAGCTTATGAAAGCAATTCTCAATCAAGGGAATTTGCCTAAGCATGCTTTTCACTAGTTCAAAGGATAGGATTTGGGGAAACTTCAATTATTGGTTATTGTATGTTTCCTATCTCCATTTTACACTTACTAATGTTATAGTTTGTATAATTAAATAACAGTTTGGCGAATTGATTAAATTCTCATTGTGTAATTTTCTGAAGGTGAATTAATTTATTCAATAATATTTGCAAGTCTTGTTTAGATTTCTGTGTATTAAAAAGGACGACTGAAAAATCCCGAAAAATTTTATTTTCGACACCCGAATTGAAAAATGCTCGGATAATAAAATTTGCAAATCGGAAAATTCCCGAATAAAAAAATTCTCGAAAAATAACGTTTCCGAATAATAAAATTTCAGAGAAATACAATTCTAAAAGTAGAAAATTACCGTATAATAACATTCCCGAATAATAAAATTTCCCAAAGCAAATTGCCGAATTATAAAATATCCGAACTAGAAAATTCTCAAATAAATTTCTGGATGTAAATTATTTTCAAATATTCTTATTTTCAATTCAAACAATAGTTTTCGACTATTTTAACATTAAAACTAATTTTTTTGGTATACAAATATTTTCAGGCAAACAGTTGCATGTTTTATAGAAACAGGTTAACTTTTTGCCAAAAGAGATGAATTTTCAATTAAGAAAAAAGAATTCTCAACAAAATACATACATTTCTACCCAAATAGAGGAATTTTCAACCAAGAAGAATAATTTTCTACAAAAAAAGTGGACCATTTAACAAAAAGCATAGACTTTTAACCAAACAGTTGGATTTTTAACCAATAAAAATATTTTCCTACAAAAAAGTAGAAGTTTCAACCAAAATAGGTAAATAAATTTCAACCAAATAGTTAAATTTTTTAATTCAAAAATATCAATTTTTAACTAAAAATTGTCTAGTCAAATTCTCATTCAAAACAAAAACTTTCTACAAAACGGATAAGTTTATAACCCAATAATATAAATTTTCCACAAAAAATATATTGTCAACGAAACAGTTCAATTTTTAACTAGTTAATTTTTCATTAAAAAAACTAACTTCCCAACAAAACAACGAATTTTCAACAACATTGTTCAATTTTGAACTAAAGAGATGAACTTTCAACTAAAATTATGAATCTTCTACCAAAAAATTAATTTTTAAGAAAGTAATCGAATTTTCAAACCAGTAGTTAGATGTTTAACCGAAAAATAATAATTCTGAACTAACAAGATTAATTTTCTACTAAAAATACGAATTTCCAACAAGAATAAACTTTTTCACCAAGACGATTCATTTTCTAAAAAAATTATGAATATTCAACAAAATACATACGTTTTTACCCATTTGGTTATATTCTCAACTAAAATCTTCTTATTTAGTTCTATTAATTCAAGGGATTAAGAGAGGAAATTTGTTGAAAACTGGTAAAATAAGAGAAATTCCGTTAGAAAGGGGAATAGACGAGAAGAGGAGAAAGTACATAAAGTGTGGAAACTCAATTTAAATCTGAAATCTTATATTATATGTTAAAGAAATTAATTTTTAACTGTCAATTATGAATCAACTAAAAAAACGAGTTTTTAATTAAGTAGTTCAACCTTCGACCAAATAGTTGAATTTTTTACCATATTGTGGAATTTACTAAAAAAACTTTGAATTTTCGTGCCGAAAATAAGAATTTTCTAAAAAAGTTGAATATTCAACTTGAAAATCTGAATTTTCATAAGAAAATTTGATTTTCAACCGACGCAGAATTCAACGTTCAAGCAAAAAAAAAAAAATTAAAAAATTGAATTAAATTGTTGAATTTTCAAGCTAAACAGATAGTTTTTCTACAAAATAGTTGAATTTTGAAACAAGAAGGATGACTTAAAAAAATTGTGGAAGTTTCAAGAAAATAATTAAATTTTGAACCCGAAAAATTTTATTCAATTTATGCATGGCTCCTTAGTATTTGAAACTGGAAATTGTTCAACCTTTCAATTCAATACAAGCAAATTTGTTATTATCAGGGTAAAAACAATGTTAAATGTTAAAGCAATATTTCTGAGGCTTTCAGAAAGCTCCTCTTAAGTCTCGATGGAATATTGTGAAAAGAAAAGCGGATTACGTTTAGGTATAAACAATAGAACTACGTTGTATATAGCATCTAAAGTATAAAGAATAATTGGAAACTCGAAAAACTCATGAAAATCAAGCCAGCTGCATGCGAGATTTTTTCTGGACAATAGACATTCATTCCTCTATTGAGCCATTGAAGATGAACTTGTGTAATTTTCTTTTCACAAATTGGCTCTTCAATGAAAAACGATTAGCGTTTCTTACCACACACATATTATTTGATTCCCGATTCGAAATTCGAATCTCAGAACAAAATAAGATTATTATTTTTGTTTTAGAGTAAGTAGGTCTTTTTTCTTTAAAAAGTCATATTAAAAATATTTTATTGATAAACTGTTTGGTTTACTTAGAAAATAATTAATAAAAAAATATTGTTAAAAAAATTATTCAAATTAGTCGCCATGCGCCTACAGAAAAGGGTTTCCTATCGCATTAATACGTTAATTAAGACGTTTAAACCTGTCCATTCCATACGTTTTCTCCTCTACTCCCTTTGCATTCCCCTCTCTTCCCATACTTCCCCCTACACGTCAGCCTTCGCCTCTTCTCCCTTTCACAATTTCTTCCTGTCTAATTTTCCCTCCCCTCACTCCTCCCACATTTCTCCTAACTTACCATACCCCCTTGCCCCAGCTTGTATCACTCTTTCTTTATTTCACCTCATTTACCGCGCTTTTTTTCTTCACTATCCCT
>NC_046664.1:45996190-46012712 GCF_010883055.1 Belonocnema kinseyi
TTCACTTCCCCTAATTTGCCTTCAATTATTTTCCCTACTTCCTTCTATTTTCTTAACTTATCTCTCAATATTCCCCTCCTTTCCCATCCCTTATTTCCTTTTACCTCTACTACTTTTCCTCCAATTGATTTCTCCTTCACTTTTCATACTTTTCGTCACTTCCTCTCCCATAATTTTGTCTAAATTTTCTCTCTCACCAATTTCCGTAACTTCTGCGAATTCTCTCTCTTCTCATTTTCCTGCCTCTCACTTTCCCTCTCTCCCACAACTTTTTCTTCCCTCATGACCCCCAAACTTTCCACTTCCACTCACACAATCCCCCCCACTTCGCCTTCTTGGAAAAAAGGAAAACAGATGGACATTTAGACATTTGAACGAAAATATAAGTCTTTCTGCTCGGGGCTACAAAATCCTAAAAATGAAATCAAACACGAAATAACTATTGTATTAAGTAAATTTAAAATCTCTTTTTTATTTAAAAAATTAAAAAAAAGCTGTCGATATTTTGTGACTGAGACTGACAAAAAGTGACTAATCTGCATGAACAATGTACCTAATATTATTTAAAATTTAAAAGTATGCAATAACATTATTTCGAGTTCCAGATGAATTTAAAAGAATTCAGAATAATTTAAAAGGAACCAAGTCAAATTCGGAAGTCTTCAAATTAATCGGAAAAAAGCAAACAAATTCTATTAATATCAGTAAAATGGGAGTGAATTTAGAAGAATTCAATAGAATTCATGAGACTTTGATGAAACTCATAAGAATTTGTGCGAATTAAACAAAACTTAAAAAAAGTCCATTAAATTGCATGAAATAGGAGTGAACAGAATTCAGGGCAAATTAAAAGAAATGCAGTGCATAGAAAAAGCATCAGAAAATACAAAAAAAGAATTAAAAAAAGACAATGAATGGAAAAAAAGATCAAGTGAACTGAGAGAAATATAATGGAAATGAGAAGAATTCGATGAAATTCACAAGAATTCAAAATATTAAAAAAAAAGATATGTGAAGACAATTAAAAAATAATAACAAGATTCATGGGATTTATTAAGTTTGGAGTAAATTTCGAAAAATTCAAGAATATTCGAAATTTTAGTGAATTGAATTGAATTCTGGAGACTTTATAAGAATAAAGGATTCTTTAATGATAATTTAGGCCGAATTCCAAATGAATTGAAATGAATTGCAAAAAATCCGAAATATTTAATGTATTTCAGTAAAATTGGATTAAATTTAAAAGAACTCAAGTGAATTCGATGAAATGGAAACAAGCTCAAGGTGAATTTTAAAGAATTCAAGGTAAGTTAAAAATAATTCATGTGAAAGAATCAAAATTTGGGAATTCCAAAAAATTTGACTGATTTCATTTGAATATAAGTCAACAGATTTCTGATCAAATTCACAAGAAATCAATTTGAACTTGAAAGCCTTTAGCGTAAATTGAAAATTGAGAATCTAAAAGAGCCATTAAATTCAGATTTCAAAGAAATTTCAAAAAATTCAAAATGATTCAAAGATCACTAGGTGGGGTGATAATTATTTTCATTTTAAAAAGTGACTATGGTGATTGGTGAATTTATATTAAAAAGTGATAAAGTTAGTGATAAAATAGGTGATAAATATGTAATGATATGTCCCGAATTATTTTAAAATCCATTCAAAGCGCTTTAAATTTTTTAAAATCACTCAAAGTCTCTTCAAATCTTCTTAAATTGGTTTAAATTCATAATTATTTTATGAAAATCGCTTCGCATATTCTAAAATCCCTTGAAATCGCACAAAATTCTTTGTAATATTTTAAATTGGTCTAAAATCTTGAAACCCTATAGAATTATTTGAATTATTCGGAATCTGTTGAACTCGCTTGGAATAATTAGAAATAATTTGAAATATTTTGAAATATTTCGGCGACGTTGGCATTTAAAAAATTTTTCAAACAGTATGTTCGCAGTTGTAAAAAATTAAAAGTTAGCAGTGCATTTCATTTTTAAATTCAAATGTAATAAATAGAACAATGTGAATCCATTCAAAGGCCAATCATGTTTCCAGCAATAATGAGGGCGAGATTTTCGAGATATTTCCTTACAACATAGGATATTGGTTTTTCTTAATTCAGTTTCATAGAATTTAAATTAAAAAAATTTTAATGTAAAAGCTCTTTTTATTTGAAAATGTAAAGAAACTGGTTGGTAATTTTTTGTACAATTCTATAGAGTAGAAAAATATTCATCTTTTCAGAAGTTAGTAGTTTTAAAAATGCTACGGAATATATTTTAAACTCTCTGAAATAATCAATAATAGTAAATAAAAAATTACGCTTCATTCAGCCCTTTAATAATTATTTTGTCTACTTTACTCTGTTTGAATAATCAACTTATTTTTTATTTGACTGTCATTTCATATTATAATAATGACGCTGAGTATTTGTCGAGCGTTAAAAAAATATATATTTTTTGTAATAATGTAGCTATTCAAAATTTACATTACCTGAAAGTAGAAAAATACTTTTTTTATTTGTTTAGAGGTCAAACGTTGAATCCAAATCACTTCTTAGAAGTTTTATCTTCTCCATCTTGTAAAAGTAATTACAATTGCCGCAGGTAAATACAGATACTAAAGTTTTAACTGAGGCAAATTCTTATTTTAAGACGTGCATAGATAAGGCACCAGAATTAGTACCTGGAAGAAAAGTTCCTTACAATTAAGCATTGGGGGCGATTTCATTATTGATTTTCTCTGTTGTACGTCTTCTTTTGTAGAAGTTTAGATTTCTTTAAGCGACATAACCCAATTTAAAATCGTCACTGAATTAATTGAAATCTCATTATTTTTTAAAATATTAATCTTGAAAGTTAATGATTTTAGTAAAATAGTAATTATTTTCATGTTAGTAAAACCCGGAAATATACCTATCCGAATGGATTTCGTTAAAATTATCGTATTATACTAAATTAATTGAATCTGATATTGATGGATCCTGGATTCATTTTCATAAAAGGTTGCCGTTTCCAATTATTATGAACAGGATTGTGGTATTCGCCTTCCAATTAATTAATGTGTGCTTTAATAACTACCATTAAATTAAATTGAAGTAGACTTGTGTTACGGATTTAGTGTTAGTTGTAAGAATTGTCTATGTGGTTGTCTGGCTCAAGTAGACATTAAATTTGATTAAACGTGTATGATCAAATGAGGGTGGGTAGTAACTAATTATGTGGTATCCATAAAGCTATAGAGAAACTGCTTACTATATATGTACATAAAGTGATTTGTATCCTCACGTCATAATAATAATAATAATAATAATAATGATTATTATTATTATTATACGGAAGGGCAAGGAAATAACTGCCTATAGAATTATGGTAAAACCTATTGTACTATACCCTAAAATTTAACTATCTCCCGTACGTTCACTCTTCAACATACAGGTATACACTGTTTAGCAGAAGATGTCATGAAAGTCTGAGTGATGAGCTATCTCCTAACAAAAATTCACACTTTGGTCAACAAGGCTTATCTGCAATCCTAATGTTCGTCAAGTGTTTTTTCACTCGGGAGTGCCCAGTAAGCATCGCTGCTACGAAATTAATCTGCCATCTTTCCATGTTCAAGAGTTCATTAGTTTTTGTTCCCTTCCAATAATCAAGGGCTCCTTTTGCAGACGTGTACGAGATACAGTGGTAGGATTTCGGGATAATCACGGGCTGTGAAACCTCTATCTTAGCCAGTGCATATGCTTTCTCATTACCTTCAATATCTTCATGGCGGGGAACTCTGATTGACTAACACAGTTTTTACCGGCAATGTTAATACCATCTTGAAGCAAATACAGACTAATTTGGAAGAACATTGTTCAGATTTAAGAGCCTTGATTGCTGCTTGGATGTCAGTAAATATATAAATGTGCTGGTCTCCGTAAGGCCGCTTACAAATTTCGTCCAGGTAAACTTCAATAGCTATTATTTTGGACTAGCAAACTGTAGGGAATGTGCCCAGTCCTGTTATTATCTTAGTCCTGAGCTTCTTCCCAAAGTTTCGAACCCCTGCTACCAACGGGTTTTTATAGCCGTCTGTGTACCAAACGAGATCTCCTAGTGTAAATAATTCTTTCCTTCTTTCTCCATAATGCCATTCTTCTCTTTTAGGTAAGACAACATGCGCTTACCGATATTATGCAGATTTTTCACCTCAACATTACTAATGTTGCCCCCTATTAAGAGTACATAGAGTTCCGCTGTCGCAGTCTTGCTTATGAAAAGTTGCAACACGGAATGTTCAAAAAGACCTCAAGAGCTGTGGTTGGTGTTGTTTTCATAGCACCAGTGATCGCTAAGCAGAAAACCCTTTGGCGGCTTTCCAGTTTAATAGTACTGATTGGTTCAGTTCTTGAAAACCCAGTTACTTGATGTATATGCTATTATGGGTCTGATTATCATTGTATATAATCAGTATATACTCCTAGATTTTAAGCTCTAGGGTTTCCCTATGCGCATCTACAAACCCAAAAAGTTATTTTTTTTGTACCATAGCGTCAA
Organism: Belonocnema kinseyi; assembly: GCF_010883055.1. Classification (NCBI taxonomy): domain Eukaryota; kingdom Metazoa; phylum Arthropoda; class Insecta; order Hymenoptera; family Cynipidae; genus Belonocnema; species Belonocnema kinseyi. Next base: position 46,000,735 of record NC_046664.1, read on the forward strand.
CATGGAGTTTTCAGGTTAATTTAGGGTTAAATATTGCTCCCAAATACTTTTCTGATTTTTAAAATTCTACTTTCCCACCGTATAGCTTAAGATTTACAAGTTCAGGAAGCTTTCTTTTTCTGGTAAAATGTATAAATTTCGTCTTCTCCGGTTTAACGGAAAAAATAGTCTGTACCATTGCTCTATTATGTTGAGGACTGACAGCAAGAGTTCCACTGAGGTGCTCTCATGCTTCCCTGTTACCAAGATCGCCAGGTCCTCTACATAGCCTTGAGTGTAAAAACCTAATTCGTTTAAAACATGAATCAGGTACCGTTTTGCGTATAAACATGAAGTTTATCCACCTTATTACCGTGTCACTAACTTTGTGTTTCAGAAAAACCATATTTGGATTCAATTGGGATGTTACTAAATGCCCTCTATATGTCTAGAAACGCTGCAATTGCTACTTCACTTTTCGCATTGTATTATTAATGCGAGATGTAAACGTACATAGATTGTTTTCAGTAGATCTGCTTTCTTGAGAGGAAAATTGAATCCTATGGAGATATTTTTTTTTTAGGATTTTCTCTTTCAAGTAAAGGACCACTCATTTTTATAGTGATTTTAGAATGACGGAGGTTAAGTTGATCGTTCTAAAGGAGTTTGCCTCAGAGTTGGTATTATTACCCGGCTTTCCAATAAAAATTGCCTTAACCTACCTTCCTTCTACCGGGGTGTATCTCATTGCTAAACATGCCTGAAAGACGCCTCACAATGGACTCAACAAGGACTGAAATTCTTCTTGAACAAATGCAAGGAATATTTGGTAATCTTCTTAGCTTTAAATGGTTTGAATTGTTTAATTACTTATTTAATTTTTGAATGAGTGACAATACAACTAGCCACTTTCTAATGTTTTATTCTGCCTCTCAAAGTTGATCCTCCTGAGGTGTTTGGCTCGGGGGCCGCCCCTCATTTATGCAATCACACTCCGAGTCTGGGAAGTTTACCCTCGTAGATGTTCAGGAATTTTATAAGTCGACTCAGCCATTTCACTCGATTCAGAGCTTTCAGTTGACTTGATGAGTTACCCCTAAAGGTCCTCTGGAGTCTAGCAATGTCTTATTATGTCTCAGTGTTTTATTATGTATTATTATGTTATGTCTTTTCAGTGTCTCCCAGTTCTTATTATTTTCAGCCCTGTTAAGAAGGCGTAGAGTGTCCTTTTTAAAGTCCTCTAGTCTAGGATTCCGCCAGGGTACATCCCTGTCTGTTTTATTATTACGAAGAGAAAAATTATTCTAATACGCTTTGTTTAAAACTTTTTGTAGGATATTAACAACAAATTCTGTGTGTTTGATAGACTTAATTCTGTCTAGCACAGGGCTCAGTAAACTATTGAGATCCTCTCTATAAATATCCCAGTCATTTTCTTTAGGGTTTCTATACCTTTGAACCTCAGGTCTATCTGCTGTCAAGAAGAATAATATCTGTTTATGAACCGATTGTGACGTATCCGACGATACATGCTATCCCTTAATTGAGCCTTTTAATAATACTAATCTAACATAAGGTCAAATTAATCACCTTCATTCAATAAATTTAAATCATTTATTAAGAGTTAATCTAATAAAGACACATCCTTGTTGGTGTTATTACTACCCTTAGTCGAATGATATGCGTTAGCTTTACATCTGATGAACATGGCTATCCTTTAACACAGCAATAGTCCACCAGATTTCGCCATTATTAAGATGTTTGATCCTGGGAGTCAAATGGCAGGTACGCTGAGTAAGTCACCATGGGTTGGCTCGGGTCTCCTAAATGGTGCTCATTCTATATTGTTACCAAATCTGTAAAAAAGAACCTTGGTAATGTAATACATTTATTATCGCCTGTGACTTAAACTGTTGCCCTATGTGTTTCTACGAAACTATTAGAAATACATGATCTACTCCTGTCACTTAATTCTCTAATTTTTGCTTTGTAAGCCCAAGGTTCTTGTTTTCAAGCAAAAGCCATTTGCTTCGCTGTCAAATCCCTGTTTAAGATAGCAGACGCTCCTCTAGCGTGGTGGAGGTTCATCTGGATACAATTGAGGCTGGTAGGGGTAAGTCTAGTGTCCATTTTAACTTCTAGTTGTCTCTTTCATTTTATCCAAAGACGAACCCGCAGCTCTGTCTACGGGTGTGATTATGGTTTTTGAGAATACCTTCATATTGATCCTATCCAGCCCATAGTGATGCCTGTAGTTGATTTTCTTGAGACTCTCGATCACTTTTTATGGTTGGATTATGGTTGGGTTATGGTTGGTTTTTTGATTATTATCTTTTTAAGCAATGCTTTTGGTTTCACGGATACACTAAGAATGCAAGACAGCATTTTTAGTAGCTATGGGAGGTATTTGCTGTTAATAGCTTTGATCTTAGGTCCCACCCAAGGCTGCAATCGGCCAACATCTTGAATGGGACCAGTTCGGAACACTTCATCCCAACAGATGACGATGAAATTACAATTAAGAAACGGGAATCTTCCAATCTTGAGATGACTTTTCCAGGTTGCACTCCATTGATTTTCTTCTCTAATGCTGCTTAAATTGCTCTGGCCTAATCGTCATCTATCGAGTTTGGTTATTGAACACCCCTTCGTGACTGTGGCCCTTTTCAGGTGGATTTGAAGAACCTAGCTATAAGAGACTGTTAGACCTCTCAGTCGCATCTTCCTCTGTTTCCTGATTTTATTCGGTGTATTGATATCAGAATTGTCCCTCTTTAGAGTCCCCGTCTTGCTAGTTGTTGCGTTCGATTGATTTAACAGTTGGCCCTTCAGCCTCTTTCTAGTTGCCCTAACAATGTAGCATCTAGCTCGTTGTGATTTTTCCTTTTGCTTTGACCCCCCGGTATTATTATCGCCAGGGTTAGTCCCAAATGGTTCCCCACTAAAAGATTCCGACGTATGTTCTAAGGGTACTTCGGAAATTTCCATCTTCACAGAGGAAGATGCTTTTTTAGAGAGAGGTCGTGGCCGACTCCCCCGAGTGTTTTTAAATATTTTTTCTAGATATTTGATGTTGTTTCCAAGAGCAACCAGGGAAATATTTAGTTAATGTTCACAGAGCGCCGCTTGTAGAGATAAGGCATTGTTATTTTAAATGGTCGCCTGGTATCACGGTAATTCAGAGACACAAAATTTTTGTTGCTCAGTCGAATTCATGTTGATACTTCTACCCTTTTGACCGTAAACTTTGACCCATTAGGGTCATTCTCAATGCGGCCAAACGTCATAATAAGTAAAGTAAAAAATTTTGCTCAGATAGAAACTCTATTTTTCCTCAATATGAAATAATTTTTTTCCTAAAAAATAGAAATTATTGTTTGATAAACGATATGACTTTTGTCTAATAATAATCAATAGAAAATACTAAATTTGGATCAAAAATCTCTTTAAATAAAAGAAGTTGAAATTATAAGTAGCTATTTATGTAAATATAAACTATAATTATAAAGTTATTGTAATTTTTATTTTTATGTAAGGAAAGCAGTTCCTTTCTGTTAAATTAAATAAAAAATTCTTACAGCGACGACTCATGAAAAGCAGAAACAATTTAATGCATGAATTATAATAATTCTTAATTATAAATCAAGTTTCAATTCGTGTATTTAAATGTGCTGCAGTTTAAATTGATGTAGTTTCTAGCGCTTTAGATGAAATTGAGGCTGTTTACAGAGATGCAGTTTAAAATGTTTTAGTTTAAAATGCTACAGTTGAGAGTGCTGCAGTTTCAAGTTCTGTTGTCTAAAGTGACGAAGTTTCAAATGCTGCAGCTTAAAGTGCTGTAATTTAAAGGGTTGCAGTTTCAAGTGCTGCAGGTTAAGGTACACCAGTTTAAAACGTTGCAGTTTATAGTGCTGCATTTGAAATTGTTTCAGACTAATGTGCTCCTTTTAAATTGCTGTGGTTTGATTTTCCAAAGTTTTAAGGACTGCAGTTCAAACTGCAGCTATTTTAAATGCTGCAGTTTAAATACTGCAGTTAGAATTTCCGCATTCTGAAGTGCTACAATTTAAACTATTGCTCCAGTTTGAAGTATTGCAGTTCAAATGATGCAGTTTAAAGTGAAGCAGTTAAAAGTTCTGTATTTTGAAGTGATGTAGTTTAAAGTTCTGCCGTTTAAAGTGATACTATTTGAAGTGCATCATATATGAAGTGCTGCAGATTCAAGAACTGCAGTTTAATGTTATGTAGTTTAAAGTGCCATGATTAAAAAATGTGTAGTTTCCATTGCTGCAGTCTTGCATGCAGCATTTTGATGAGCAGCAGCAGTTTTCATATATCTGGATACTTTAACAATGCAAACTATTTGGATTCTTAAACGCAATTTTAATTGATTTCTGTTTTGATTCCCACAGAGAATCTTATCAATGATTACTAAATTCCATTGCTGTTAGGATATGTTTGGATGTCCTAGTGCCGTAATCTACTTGAATTTTTCAACTACATCTAAATTTCTTTTTGTTTGGTAATCCAAATAGTTTAACTGAACAGATGCCCATAATAAGTAGGGCTCAGTGAACAATTGGTGCCACTATTTGAACTTTGAAATAGAAACAACTTCAGATTGAGTTTGGTAATGCAAGTAGGTTACGATATTAGACCTTCCAAATATATCCTAACCACAACTGGCACTTGGTGAACATTTATAATCTTCTATTTTGTTATTTAAACAAAATGTAATTCAGATTAAGTTTAGAAATTCAAGTTGATTACATTGTTCGAAAATTGAATTACATTTGAACCTGGATTGAATCATGGTTTTGGTTATGACCTTGGGCTCAAAGTCAGGCTCTCCGAACGTAAAGATCAGGGCCATCTGAATTCTGCGAGTGAACTGATTCAATATGACGCAACGTGAAGGTGCAAATAAAGTTTAAAAAATCTAGGTTCGAGTTTAGATCGAAATAGCAATTAGGACTTGGTTGTCATCGTCATAATTCGATTTGATAATTCAAACAGAATCCAGTGCAGATTTTTTTTTTGAAAATCCAAGTTGGTCACAGTATTTGAACCGAGCAACAGATCCTAGACGCAATTGGAGCATGGTACACCATTTGCAAACTTACATTTGGAAATCCAAATAAAAATGGGCTTGGAAATTCAACTTCGTTACCGTATTGAAACATCCGAACGGATGCCAACAGAATTACAGACTTTGCAAGCCATCCGAAAAATGATTTTTGGACATCCAATTAGAAATCAGCTCAAGTTCTACTTGGAATTCCATATTATTCAAACTTATGGAATATACGAACCAAAAGAAAAGAGTTTCTATTTGAAAAATTATTTTTCTTTCGCAGTCTAACAGAAACCAACAGGACCAAACAGATACTGATTAAAAAATGTATAAGGATCTATTGAATATTTTGTTACTCCATCTGTTTCACTCTTGCTCGTGTGAAAAATGATCGGGGCAGACTTGTATCCAGTGAAAATATTAAAATCAACACCAAATTATAATTATACTTTTTCAGTGCCCAAATACACTACTGTCCCACATAGTTCGAAGTTTAGTTTCCATAATTATGTATTTTTCGACCCTATCAGTTATATATTTAACAACTTCTTCCTTAAAAAGAAACAACAGTAAAAAGAAGGTTGTATTCGATTTTTTGTTAAACATAAGAAAATCGAAGATTGTGATTATCATTTTTTATGTTAACTCCCCTCTCAAGATCTGAGGAATGAGCAATGAGGTCTTCTGACCCGGAATTACAAGAAGATTTAGAATAGGGGCTGAAAATGGCACAGCACCCCTTCTACAGCGTTAAGTAAGTAATTTGTACGTAGGTACACGAGACCCATTAGCTCGGTCGTTAATTTCACTTTTAATTAAAGCCATCCTATATATCGATGACGGGCGGAAAATCGGGAAATGTTTCTTCTTTCTGACTGCATGTGGCATAAGGGTGGTTCTCGAAGTAATTATCACTTTTTGGTTTCATTTGTATGATTTAAATTTGACATTCTTCTAAATTTCTATACAGAAACATCTTTGTTATTTTTTATATATGTAAAAGAGGCTTCAAATTCATATGTATCTATAGAGGAATAAATGAAGACGTAAATTTTTTTTTAATCTTATAAGAATTCAAGATTATACAGATTTTGGTAGTAACCGACGTAATTTTTAGAAACCTGCAAACATTCCTCTTTTTCACTTTTAAGAACTTATTTAATTAATTCACTTTTTGCGAGGTTTTTGCAGTTTGATAAGCAGAACTTTCAGAAAATATTATTATATTCAAACTTGTAAACACACCCACATTATAAAATCATACATAAATTAAGACGAATAGATAATATCTGTTATACAGTTATTTTCTCATTATATTTTTTGTGAGATGAAATACATACTAGTACAAAGATGGTTTGACAATCAGTTTCATCATTGTAATCCGAAAGACAGTTTTTTTATTTGAAAAACTTAAAGCATATGCGTTCTTTTATTTTATTTTAATCAGGGAATTGTAGGAATTAATCATTCAGACAGGCTATTACTGGAATAAAAATATACATACCATGATAATGATTTTAAAATTATTTCAACGTAAGTGTGTTATGTATGTCACATCAAACGGTGAGTGTATATCCCTCATACAAAATGTAGATATTAGGGTGGTCCAAAAAACGCTTTTCGATCTACAGGTCAAATACCCCCGCCCTCCCAAAGTTTTCATTTATGGAGAAAGAAAATCAGCAATTTTAATTTCGAAATTCAAATATTAACACGTGCCACCAGGCACTTTCAAAAACCATTTAATTAACATGGAGAAATTCAGGATTTTCGTAAAATTGTACTCATACTTCAGGGTACATTATAAGCAGCGAAAAGCGCCTTATTGATAGGCAGAGCATGTAAAAGTCTCGAGATGTGGAGGACATTGGTGGCTTCATAATCATGTTTATAGATTTAAAGGAAATGTTTTGTCCATGTCCAAAACTACATCATATTTTACGTAATTTTATCCGAAATTCCGACGTAGTTCAGGTCATCGGCTTCTACGTCTTTTACGACGTAATAATTAAAATAATTAATTTAAAATTTTAATTTCAATTGCCTTTCTTAATAATGATTTTCTCTCGCCTTTTTAGGGGCTCGTAGCTCCGGGCAGAGAAACTTACAGTTTCTTTCGGGAGTACGTTTTTCTAAGGAGGGAAAGTCACTGGGAGTATGAGATGTGAGGGACAATGATAATAGAATAAGTACAGGAAGTATATAGGATGTCGGAGGAAATGATGTTGGGGGAAGTAAGGAGTAGAGTGAGGTAAATAGAAATGAGAAAATTTATTGGTTGAAAAGTGGAGGGAAGTTTTGGTGATGAGGCTGGGGGAATAGAGGCAGTGTGGAGAAATAAGGTGTGAAGAAGTGAGCGGACATGAAGACATGTGCAGTAGAGGAAATTATAGGAGGGGAAATAAGAACAGTGATGGAAAATGCGGGGTTGTAAAGTATGAGAAGTGGGGGATGAGGGTAGGAATGTAGGGAAATACAAGGGAGGAAAGTAGGGGAAACGTGGAGGAAATAAGGTACGGGAAAGTAGGAGAAGTGATGGACAATAAAGGTGGGACTGTGAGGATGAATGTGCACTGGGGGAAGTAGGTGAAGAAGTTAGGGAAGATAGGGGAAACGAAGGTTGAGGTTTCAGGAGGGGCAGTAGGGAGGAGAGGGAAATTAGGGGAATGTAGATGTAGTAGGGACGGGAAAATAAAAGATTAAAAAAAATTCAAGGCTCGAAATATTTAATTAAGGTCTTAATAGGCAGTGAACTCCGTTATTGTAGCACATGGCGCCGACTTTGAATACTTTTTTTATTTAATTGAATTGCTTTCTAGATAAAATTGGAAGGGAATGACTCCCTCAACCCCTGGCCATGGTTCGCATGTAAATTATTGTAAAAGGAGAAGTTTCGTACTTTTGGGATGAAAGTACATCCTATCTTCTCTATCATAGACATTTATTGAATATCGATTCTGTATGGCTGATTATGCGCAGGTCAATACATAAGTTCTTCTTTTCCTCATTTTACTTGTAGCACTTCGGAGCACAAGTGCACACACATTGGAGCTTCCTGAGGTTTGTAGATTTCCTGGCAACGAGCCACAAGCTCTTGACAAACGATGTCTCTTGTACGTCTCTGATTCAGGTATTTCTTTAGACCACAGAAGGGAAATCTAGCTCCGATTCTCTTTAGGGGCAAAGGGTATCACTCTCAATTAATTCTGACATCTGTTCTCATTTGTTCTCAGCTTCTTCTTCAATTTATTCAGAAACTTACGGCCTCTGATTATTTTTAATGAAGTATTCTGCATTTTCCAGAAACCAATTTGGTTTGAACTTTTTATTTTCTGAGTCTAATGAAGCCGATAATTAATAGCCTTGCTAGCAAAATTTAGGAAACTTTTAAGTTATATAATTGTTTTATCTAATTGGGCAACCTTTTGTCTTCATTACAATAATTAATATAACTGGCATAAATCAGTGAAAGATTTTCATCCCTTTAATCCATTTGGAACTCTCCAACTCGACATTTGTTATGGTAATCCTTAAAGTCAATAAAACTTCCTGTAACAATTTTCTGGGCGGGAAAGAATACCTGAAAAGGTCCTTCAGAGTGTTCGAACCTTTAACCGTCTAACTCATTTTTAACTCTTTTATTTGACAGAACTTTTAACACCTACTATTAGCGGTCCTTTTTGCCCCACATTGGGACAACAAAATCTCTGTATACAAATCGATTTTTTGCCTGCACTACTCCATTTTTTAAGATTTTTCAAACAAGGTCGTATATATGTGCTAAGATTATCAAAAAAATATTTTCCAATGGGTGATAATAATTTAAAAAATATATGTTATTACATTATAAACAAATTAATGACAAAAGTTAACTTTTAGGCTTGGCAATTGTTTGAACAAGTTTTATAAAGAATTTCAGAGTTCAATTTTTTTTCAACAAAAAGGACCTATTTTTTACGAAATCAGTTCTTTATCACGATACTTTACAAGAATAATTGATGTTTAAATTATATTCATAAACAAATACAGAGTTTGCCTATTTTCCAACGAATAGGTTAACTTTTTTATGAAATCAACTAAGAATTACTTTGTGATGACTCTTTGCTATGATACTTTCCAATTTTACAATCATTACACAGGCTCACAAAAAGAAAAAAGTATCCTGAGCAGATCACCAGACAGGTGTATTCTTATGTATTTTTCATCGCTGAATCCGAATCCGAAGTCAGATTGGGGGTTTCCTAGTTACTTTTCAAGAAAAATGCAAAAAGCATGGTTTTTATGGTTTATAATAAAAATATTGTTAAGACAATAAAATATCCCGTACATTTTACCAGGCAGGTGTATTCTTATGTATTTTTCGTCCCTGAATCCGAATCCAAAGTCAGAATGGGGGGTTTTCCAGTTACTTTTCAAGAAAAATGCAAAAAAATGGTTTTTATGGTTTATAATAAAAAAATTGTTAAGAAAATAAAATATCCCGTACATTTTACCAGACAGGTGTGTTCTTATGTAATCCGAATCCAAAGTCAGATTGGGGGGTGTTCCAGTTACTTTTCAAGAAAAATGCAAAAAATATGGTTTTTTATGGCTTATGATAAAAAAATTGTTAAAATGTAGGATTTTAAATTATCTGGCAACATATTTACATCCCATCGTCCTAGGAATCGACGCTAAAATTCTTTTAGGCCTTGGTGAAACCTCTCTCCTTGTTTTTCACTGAAATCACTGTTATTTTCTGGGAATCGATCGATATGTGAATCAAGGTTTCGACAAATTTTGCATCTCTAAATAAACTGCGGATTTCAGGGCCGTCGAAGATACCTTCATTTAATTTAGCATCAGTTTTGTGTCTAAAAACTTGGCCCAAATATTCGAAGGATTGCCCTTCCTTGTTTAAAGCTTTAACAAATTGTTTCATTAAACCAAGCTTGATATGAAGAGGATGTATTAAAATTTTGGATGGATGGACGAGTGGTTCATTTATAATATTCTGCTTTGCAGGTTCAAAAGATGTTCTTGATGGCCAAGTTTTTTTTGTTTAGTGATTTTTTCTATTCCTGCTATCAAACATACACAGGTAACATGGATACTTGGTGAATCGAAATTGTTGTCCAAGTATCATAGAGCGAATTTTGAAATCTCCACATAATCGCCACTGATGTTCTTCATACTTAATTTTTTTCAAACCCATTTCAAGGTTTGAACACTCTTCTTTTAGCACAGTTGAATGTGCCAATGGTACAGGAGCGTATTTGTTTGTGTTGTGAAGAAGGACTGCCTTTAGGCTGTGCTTTGACGAATACACAACCTTCATTTCTCAGGTTGATATATGTTTGGTTTTAGCTCATCGATACGTCCTTTCACATTTTTGCAGTAAACTAGATTTGTATATTTTAAAAAATATTTACGAGAGTTTTCCTCTCGATTTCGATACACAGTTACTTTAGTACCCTTCGTCAACATATTCCTACTCTTTAACTCCGAAGCAATAAATTCAGCTTGTTCCTTCGATAGATCAGCTTTTCTGAATAGATCATTAAGATTTTTTGATCAATTTTTTTTCTAGATCTCTCTTCACCGAAAGGAATGAATTCCTCTTCGCTATCGGAAGAATACTCGTCTTCAGTCTCATCGGAGTCGCTTGGAGCCGTCTCATCTGATATGCTCTCACATGTTTCATTTTTTCTATCATGACCAGGATTCCTAACTTTTTACTTTAAATTTACATCGACTTTCAGTGCATTAAATCCTGTAGTGAAGCTGGCTCGTCACTCGCTATCTTCTAGGCCTTCTACAGTCGTCTTTTTTGGAAGCTGAATGCTTGTAACAGTAGGTTAAGCTACTTGATTTTTAAAAATTTTATTCACACTGTCTACTATGGTTAAACAAAAAAGCAATCGTTTTCATCGCATGGTTCTTCCCATACTGCCAGCGTTGTCTAGTTTGCTCTTATCATTATTAGTTTCGTAACGACTGATCATGTTGTTGCACGTGCTACAGATTACATGAGGAACCCAATTTTTATGTTGTTGTGATATTTCAATTTTCTTCCTCTTTTCCCAATGTATTCTGAACAAATGTAGCAAAAGTTATCCGGATTTCCGGTGCATTTGTGAGTGTATCGATTGCTGGACGTGCCAGCACAGTTGATTAAAGGTTGAAAGTTATTAATAAAAAAACATATGACCCCGAACACTAGGAATACTGTCCCGATCGCAGGTAAGTCCGTAGCCCTAGGGGTGATAACTCTTATACCTCCCCAGGCCTAAGTATGAGAGCTTTCCGACTTTGATGAGGACAATGTCAACTCGTCGTCGGACACACTACGGCATCATCCTCAAATCCTAGTGCTTCGTTACTACGAAGGGCTGATCCGGACGAATCATTCTACACATCCTATTTTAAAGGCAGTTGTCATCGTGGCCAACACTTCGCAGCAGCAGGTTTTTGACTGTAATGGCACTGATGGTATTGATTCATCTATGAAATACTACTCACATCCTGATATAATGTGTGTTAAATAAGGGTACCGGAAATGAACTCTCAAATTATATTCTTTCTTGAGCTCAAGGCTAAACTCGTATAAAAATTGAGGACCGCGCTATCCGACAGCAGACACCACTAATTTTTTGTGCAGCAAATTAGGCACGTGCTTTAGCCATTGTTATGATGATTCGTGTTCTATTTAAAACCGTAGGCCTAGTTGTTGTGCATACGTGCCACGCCATTTATGAGACTAAGTGGTGGGTGAAGGATGCAGATAAGCTACTAGCTGCGCACAAGAGCTATAAGCACCTATGCAGAGTACAACAATACAGTGTTACCCTTGCGTAATCTGGTCGAATTACCAATTACTAATTTTTTTACCATTTTAGATTATGTTGAAAATATTTGTTTTGATCACCAAACGACTTCATGTGTA